>NC_056457.1:671572-971572 GCF_018296145.1 Oncorhynchus tshawytscha | reverse complement strand
CTTGGAGCAAGTATGTGTGTGTGTGGGTTGGGGGTCTTTGTGTGTAAGTGTATATGTGTGTGTGTGTGTGTTTCCACCATCAGCCAGAGCTCAATACAGTTAATGAACAGTGACTTTATTGTTGACTACAGTGCGAAATGTCAGCATTGTTGGCGTCACTGTGTCTAGTATCATCATTTTGACAGCCCTGTGTGGAGTTCCCCATCACTGAGCACACGATGGTGTGTATGTGTGTGTGTGTGTGTGTGTGTGTGTGTGTGTGTGTGTGTGTGTGTGCATGCGTGCGTTTGTGCATGTGTGCGTGCGAGAGAGTGAGTGTGTGTGTGTGTCTGTCTCTTCAACTCTAAGCACAGCTTGTCCTCCACTGATCTGGGATTTATTTATACTACATGACCAAAAGTATGTGCACATCTCAATCCAAAATCATATGGAGATGGTCCCCCTTTTGCTGCTATAACAGCCTCCACTAGATGTCGGAACATTTCTGCGGGGACTTTCTTCCATTCAGCCTGGTGAGCATTGGTGAGGCCTGGCACTGTGGTTGGGTGATTAGGCCTGGCTCAGAGTCGGCGTTCCAATTCAGCCCAAAGGTGTTCATTGGGGTTGAGGGCAGGGCTCTGTGGAGGCCAGTCAAGTTCTTCTGCACCGATCTCAACAAACCGTTTCTAATAGGGACCTTGGTGCCCTGTTGATATTTTCTGTATTCCCTCCCTTGGCTCAGCATCCAGCCCCGTCACCCTCGCCTTTCACCCTCAGGCGCCCAGGTAGGTGTGAGGGTGTCTGGGGTGGAGGAGCGGGGCGATGCCCTGTTCAGGATGGAGAAAGCCCTGGTAATTAGCTAAACAGCATCTTAATGGCTTGCCACACCATCTGGTTACAGGGTGGTGGGGTGTGGAGGGGGTGAGAGGGATGTGGAGAGGCAGAGAGGGGGGGGTGTCACACCTTTTAATGGGCCAAAATATTTGCACAGAGCAATTATTTGGGAGAACAGCATGAGACCTGCACCACACCGGGCCAAAATATGTCCGAATGTTTCGAGGAAAAAGCCCTCCTCCAATAAGCAAGTCCCCATGACCAGACCTACCCCCAGCCACCTCCTAGCCATACAGCTAATCTGTTAGTCATAGACACACACACACACACACACACACACACTCATGCACGCACTCCGCACACACACAAATGTGCCCCCGCCCACACACACACGAACAGGGGGAATAGCAACAAAAGTTTTACCAATTTGGCTTCAGATTCTGATGTTTATCCATGTTTCTCCAAATGTCAAATGACGAAGGTACTCCAAACATTACATTTTGAAGTGTTTTTACACCCTGGGTTGCTCCTCTGCATCATTCCATTTCACAAAACATCAAACTTTAAAGTTGCTCCCAACTTCAAATTTCAAGGTTAAAGGGATACTTTGTGATTTTGGCAAGGAGGCCCCTTATCTACTTCCCCAAAGTCAAATGAACTCGTGGATACCATTTTTATATCTTTGCATCCAGTATGAAGGAAGTTAGAGTTAGTTTTGTGAGCCAATGCTAACTAGTATTAGCGCCATGACTGGAAGTCTATGGTATTTAATAGCATGCTAATGCTTGTTAGCAACTGTGCTAACGCTAATTATCAACTTCCTTCAAACTGCTTGCAGAGACATGAAAATGGTATCCACGAGTTCAATTAGATAAAGAAATGGCTTTATTGCCAAAATCCCAAAGTATCTATTTAAGCGTTAAGTTTTGGGAAAGGGCTAAAAAAAAAATTATACACAAAATTGACTAATAGGATTTTACTCATTTATTATGAATAGTTGAGTTAAAGTCCAGGTAGCAGATAATGAATATTAACAGATCTTTATGTAGTTGGGTGCTGTATATAAACTAATATACAGGTTTTTTATTTTTGTATTTAACATTTATTTATCTAGGCAAGTCAGTTATTGTAAATAAGAATTTGTTCTTAACGGCATACCAAGAGGCTGAAGGCCTCCTGCTTGGATTAAACATAAAATTAAAGGACAAAACACACATCACAACAAGAGAGACACCACAACACAACATAAGGAGAGACCTAAAACAACACAACATGGCAGCAGCACAACATGATATCAGCACAAACATGGTACATTCTTTGTTAGTTTTCAATTGTACAATTTATGCTCCCCACATACAAAATCCACAAAAATTCCCGAACGCAAGATCGTCATTTCTATGACACTGTGGAGAAATATATTTTTACTCTAGCCTACTTTACATGGTAAGCTGTAAGTGGCAATTCATTTTTTAGTGTGGAGAATGTCTGTGAGGATTTTCTACAATATTAAGAACATTACACATTTGCACATGTAAACTGTTGGTCCCATGTTTCGTGAGCTGTAATAAAAGATCGTCAAAATGTTCCATACACACAAAAAGCTTATTTATCTAAAGAAATGTGCACGAATTAGTTTACATCCCTGTCAGTGAGCATTTCTCCCTTGCCAAGATAATCTATCCACCTGACAGGTGTGGCATATCAATATGCTGATTAAACAACATGATCATTACACAGGTGCACCTTGTGCTGGGGACAATAAAAATACACTCTAAAATATGCAGTCTTGTCACACACACAATGCCACAGTTCTGAGGGAGCGTGCAATTGGCATGAATGTCCACCAGAGATTTTGCCATAGTATTGAATGTTTATTTCTCTACCATGAGCCACCTCCGTCATTTTAGAGAATTTGGCAGTACATCCAACCGGCCTCACAACAGCAGACCATGTGAAACCACGCCAGACCCGGATCTCCACATCCGGCTTCTTCACCTGCAGGATTGTCTGAGACCAGCCACATGAACAGCTGATGAAAGTGTGGGTTTGCACAACCAAAGGACTTCTGCACAAACTTTCTGAAAACGTCTCAGGTAAGCTCGTCTGCATTCTCGTCATCCTCACCAGTGTATTGACCTGAGTGCAGTTTGGTGTTGTAACTGACTTAAGTGGGCAAATGCTCACGTTCGATGGCCCCTGGCACGCTGGAGAAGTGTGCTCTTCATGGATGAATCCCTTGTTTCAACTGTTTCAGGCAGAAGGCAGACAGCGTGTAGCGTCGTGTGGGTGAGCGGTTTGCTGATGTCAGTGTTGTGAACAGAGTGGCCCCATGGTGGGGTGGGGTTATGGTATGGGCAGGCACAAGCTACGGACAACAAACACAATTGCATTTTATCGATGGCAATTTGAATGCACATACCATGACAAGATCCTGAGGCCCATTGTCGTTCCATTCATCCTCCGCCATCACCTCTTATTTCAGCATGATAATGCACAGCCCCATGTCACAAGGATCTATACACAATTCCTGGAAGCTGAAAATATCCCAGCTCTTCCATGGCTTGCATACTCAGACACCCATTGAGCATGTTTGGGATACTCTTGATAAATGTGTACGACAGCAGGTTCCAGTTCCCGACATTATCCATCAACTTCGCACAGCCATTGAAGAGGAGTGGGACAACATTCCACAGGCCACAATCAACAGCCTGATCAACTATATGTGAAGGAGATGTTTCATGCTGCACAAGGAAAATGGTGGTCAGACTAGATGCTGACTGGTTTTCTGATCCACACGTTTTATAAGGTATCAGTGACCATCTGATGCATATCTGTATTCCCAGTCATGTGAAATCCATATATTAGGGCCTAATGAACTCATTTCAATTAACGCTAATTAGCAACTTCCTTCAAACTGCTTGCAGAGACATGAAAATGGTATCCACGAGTTCACGAGTTCAGTTTAGATAAAGAAATGGCTTTATTGCCAAAATCCCAAAGTATCTATTTAAGCGTTAAGTTTTGGGAAAGGGCTAAAAAAATTGTATACACAAAATTGAGTGATAGGATTTTACTAATTTATTATGAATAGTTGAGTTAAAGTCCAGGTAGCAGATAATGGATATTAACAGATATTTATGTAGTTGGTGCTGTATATAAACTAATATACAGGTTTTTTATTTTTGTATTTAACATTTATTTATCTGGGCAAGTTAGTTATTGTAAATAAGAATTTGTTCTTAACGGCATACCAAGAGGCAGAAGGCCTCCACACGTTTTGTAAGGTATCAGTGACCATCTGATGCATATCTGTATTCCCAGTCATGTGAAATCCATATATTAGGGCCTAATGAACTCATTTCAATTGACAGATTTCCTTATATGAACTTTAACTCAGTAAAATCTTTGAAATTGTTACATGTTGCACTTATATTTTGTTCAGTGTAGAATAAAACACATTTGATCAATTACATGTGGAAATAATATTGAGTGAACATTAGCAAGCCAGCAGCAGATGCAACAGAAAGTAATTGTTTTCTCCCGGTTTTAGCTTGCCACCTATCTGGCCTGTATTTTTGGCATATCTTGAGGTCATGCCACAGCATCTCAATTGGGTTGAAGTCAGGAATCTGACTGGGCCACTCCAGAAGGCATATTTTCTTCTGTTGAAGCCATTCTGTTGTTGATTTACTTCTGTGTTTTGGGTCGTTGTCCTGTTGCATCACCCAACTTCTGTTGAGCTTCAATTGGCGGACAGAGAGCCTAACATTCTCCTGCAAAATGTCTTGATGAACTTGGGAATTCATTTTTCCGTCGATGATAGCAAGCTGTGCAGGCCCTGAGGCAGCTGAGCTGCCCCAAACCATTATGCTCCCTCCACCATACTTTACAGCTGGGGTGAGGTTTTGATGTTGGTGTGCTGTGCCTTTTTTTCCCTCCACATATAGTGTTGTGTGTGCCATCCAAACAACTCAACTGTAGTTTCATCTTGTGGTGGTTAATTTCTTTACTATCAAATGAGGAGAGACAAACTTATCACACAAGTCAGAGTTATACTTAAACCAAATCTTTAATCACTTATTAATAATGGAGCAGGTCAATACAACGCACACATATAAAGTGAATCGATTGAGTGCTCTACGATAATGATGGCTGGTCATGGCTGGTCGACGAGTCACGGTCAAATGATTCGTTGAGAGCCCAGAGACAAAAGTACCAAGGTCTTTTATAGCCAAGATTCACCCCTTTCAACCTACATGACAAACAACAGATATATAGAATGGGTCACACGGTTAAGATTGGTATGAAAGATACCTATAATACATCGCAGGCAGTATCTGCTGTGTCAACAGTTTTCATTGTATAGAGAACAGTGTCTGGCCCTCCGACTACAAACTGGAACCATCTCTCCCTGGTATAGAACAGAAACATGAACTCATGCTCTGGAATGCTCTTTAGGTTTTGTCACCCAAAAGACATCGTAAATCTCCTCTGTCAGTGCTATCTCCCAGAGGCCCATCCTCAGTAGAACACACACACACAATAGTTAATTAAGAATAGTCTATTCTGTTGCATAAAACAACCATTTGATGCAATAAAAGTATTATAAGTCTTGCAATTTTGCTCTCACAATCTGTCCACAGAATATTTTGCCAGTAGCGCTGTGGAACATCCAGGTGCACTTTTTCAAATTTCAGACGTGTATTTTTTTGGGGGGGGTCAGCAATGGCTTCTTCCATGGTGTCCTCCCATGAACACCATTCTTGTTTAGTGTTTGTAGACTCGCTAACATCTCTGTTAACATGTACCAGAGATATCTTTATATCTTTAGCTGACACACTAGGATTCTTCTAAACCTCATTGAGCATTCTGTGTTGTGCTCTTGCAGTCATCTTTGCAGGACAGCCACTCCTAGGGAGAGTTTTCCATTGATAGACAATTTGTCTTACCTTTGACTGATGAACACCAAGGCTTCTAGAGATACTATTGGAACCTATTCCAGCTTTATGCAAGGCAACAATTCTTAATCTTAGGTCGCTTTTGTTCGAGGCACGGTTCGCATCAGGCAATGGCTCTTGTGAATAACAAACTCAAATTTTGTGAGTGTTTTTTATTGGGCAAAGCAGCTCAAACCAACATCTCCAATGTCATCTCATTGATTGGACTCCAGGTTAGCTGACTCCTGACTCCAATTAGTTTTTGGAGAAGTCATTAGCCTAGGGGTTCAGATCCTTTTTCCAACCTACACTGTGAATGTTTAAATTAAGTTTTCATTATAGACAAAAAAATCTAATAATTTGTGTGTTAGTTTAAGCACACTATGTCTATTGTTGTGACTTACATGAAGATCAGATCAAATTTGATGACACATTTATGCAGAAATCCAGATACTTTTTCTTGCCACTGTACAGTGCCTTGCGAAAGTATTCGGCCCCCTTGAACTTTGCGACCTTTTGCCACATTTCAGGCTTCAAACATAAATATATAAAACTGTATTTTTTGGTGAAGAATCAACAACAAGTGGGACACAATCATGAAGTGGAATGACATTTATTGGATATTTCAAACTTTTTTAACAAATCAAAAACTGAAAAATTGGGCATGCAAAATTATTCAGCCCCCTTAAGTTAATACTTTGTAGCGCCACAAGATATATCCATTTCATTTGTTAAAAAAAGAGACACAAACCTTGTCTCCGAAGTGTTTACTAGATAGTTGACTAGCCTTCCAGTTGAAAAAAATTGACTTGCCAGTCAAATTTTCATAGCCTAGTGCGCTCTTCTGTGGACTCTTGAAAATTGATCTTCACTGACATGTTTTTCAATGTTGTAACCAAATAATGTCTCATCATTTGTTTTACAGATTAATCTTATGTTTTGAGAAAGCAGATAAGTTTATATTAATACTAAAATATAAATGAGTATGAATAATTTACATCAAATAACATTTTAATTTCAGTGATGTGCTTTGACAGAAACAATGAAGTGTTTGGAGTTTGTGTTACAGAGTTGCAATTAGAAAGTAAAGGAAGAAACACACAAGAAGGGTTGAATCAATATGTTTATTATAATTTAGACATTTTTTTTACAAATAATTGCATATGAAAAAGAAAATAAACAATTAGATTTCAACCTCTATATTATCACAGAAATCACAATAAAAAATCAAGCTCCATTGATTAACATGGTTTGCAATACAGCAACAATAGTCATTTATACAACAGAGAGAGAGAAACAAACAGATTGTGAAGTACCTGAGGGTGGTGCAATGGGTGGCGTGACAGGTGGCCGGTAGAGCTTTTCTCTTCCTTTTCTGTGCTGCAGTTGAGAGAAAAGGTAGTGTTAGGGCATGTTTTCAACTTTTTTTACATCAATACCTCTGGAGGAAGCTGCAGTAGTTTTAAGGAGGTGGACAGACATGCCTTGTGGGCTGGTGTCTTGGACTGTAGATATGTAAAGAGAGATTTTTTTTTTAAACAACACGTAACAAACAGTATGTATTTTTAAAATAATTTAACATGTATTTACCTGTAGAGGTGTCTGTATTCAAATGGCCGTGGTCAGGAATACCAGATGAGGCTGCTGTGGTTCAGTGACCAGGAGAGATGGAGGAGGCAGTTGGTCCAGAGGAGGCCGTTTCGGGGTTGACAGACAGGGGGGGGCTGGTTTGCATTGTGGTGGTGGACAAAACCCGACGCCGATGGCTTGGAAAAGCTGGTGTTGGTGGGATTAAGCAACCGACAATCGTGTGGCTGGGAGAGAGCATACACATGGCCTGCTCCTACAGGTGTTGCACACTGGGAGGCATGGGCGGTGGTGATGCAGCTGTCAGGTATGGTTCCAGTGGGGGGGCCCTCTCACCCCTCTCCTGCCACTGGGGCATGTATTCCTCCCTGGTGGGGTATGTGGCGACCACAGGGAGTCTTCTGTATCAGTCTGGCTGACACTTCAGCAAGGTAAGGACCCTTCCACCACATACAGCATGTCTTAGTAGCGCTGGTACAGGTAGAAGAATACTCTAGCAAATTCTGATTTGTTTACCATATAGGAGTGGTCAAAATGGCTGAGGTCTTCAACTACCTTGGAGAACTCAGCCTTACAGCGCCACAATATGCCACATCCAGCGGCTGCTGGACATGGGTGCAGTGTGGTGGAAGACAACGTAGTATAACCCCTTCCCTTTGAGCCGCAGCGAGCACCTCAGGGTCCATGCGGCTCTTGTGCTCATCGATGGGGAGAAGGAGACAGGGGGACATCCTCCTCAGCTGCGTGGATGCAGGCCAGCACTAATGTGCTCCTTGGTTCCCGGAGCCTGCTGGTACACGTGTTTTGCACCCCAGAGAGCCAGGACATTGCCTGCTCTGGTCGCTATAAAACTCAAGACTCATCGCAGTTAAAGATTTGTCTGGGTTTCTCCTTCAACCCACTCTCCTCCAAGAAGAAGGTGTCCATCATCGGACGGGTGGCACACTCAGCTCTCCCGCTGTCCAGGGTGTCTGGCCTCCTCATGCTCAGTTTCTTGTGCTTCCTTCTGAACATTTCCTACCACCTCTTCCCCAGTGGTGGGATTGTTTCTCCTCGGTGCCAAAACCTAGAATGGAAAATAAATTGTCCATCCAGGATGAAAATGTTTGTTTTGGCATCACCATACACATCACACATTGAGAACAGTCAGTCCAGCATTCTACATACAGTTGAAGTCAGAAGTTTACATACACTTAAGTTGGAGTCATTAAATCTCGTTTTTCAACCACTCCATATATTTCTTATTAACAAACTATAGTTTTGGCAAGTCGGTTGGGATATCTACTTTGTGCATGACACAAGTAATTTTTGCAACTATTGTTTACAGACAGATTAATTCACTGTATCACAATTCCAGTGGGTCAGAAGTTTACATACACCAAGTTGACTGTGCCTTTAAAAAGGTTGGACAAATCCTGAAAATTGTGTCATAGGCTAATTAACATAATTTGAGTCAGTTGGAGGTGTACCTGTGGATGTAACTGTTTGGCCATAATGACCATTGATAAGTTTGGAGGAAAAAGGGGGAGGCTTGCAAGCCAAAGAACACCATCCCAACCGTGAAGCGCTGGGGTGGCAGCATCATGTTGTGGGGGTGCTTTGCTGCAGGAGGCACTTCACAAAATAGATGGCATCATGAGGAATATTCTGTGGATATATTGAAGCAACAGCTCAAGACATCAGTCAGGACGTTAAAGCTTGGTCGCAAAAGGGTCTTCCAAATGGACAATGACCGCAAGCATACTTCCAAAGTTGTGGAAAAATGGCTTAAGGACAACAAAGTCAAGGTATTGGTGTGGCCATCACAAAGCCCCGACCTCAATCCCATAGAACATTTGTGGGCAGAACTGAAAAAGCGTTTGCGAGCAAGGAGGCCTTCAAACCTGACTCAGTTACACAAGCTCTGTCAGGAGGAATGGGCCAAAATTCACCCAACTTATTGTGGGAAGCTTGTGGAAGGCTACCTGAAACGTTTGACCCAAGTTAAACATTTTAAAGGTAATGCTACCAAATGTAAACTTCTCACCCACTGGGAATATGATGAAATAAAAGCTGAAATAAATCATTCTCTCTACTATTATTCTGACATTTCACGTTCTTAAAATAAAGTGGTGATCCTAACTGACCAAAGGTGTACGTAAACCTCCAACTTCAACTGTACATAAACACATAGAACAGCAGTTACAGTACCTGCTTATTTTGTTGGATGTGTCATTAGCTGTTGTCTGGTGAAAGGAAACCCCATGCCTAGCGCAGTAGATATAGTACTGCACCAGAGAATTTTCATCCTCTGGTGCAGGCAATGTGGGTGGTCCGCTGCGACAACCATGGGTTATCTGGCTGCTCAGAGTGTCCGTCAGGGTTTTCTGAGGTACACTATACACCTTGGTAGATAAGAAAAGAAAACTGTTATTAGCAGATGAGATTCACTTACATGTGGTAATCTTCTAAAAACAAAAGTTGACAAACCTTGGCAGCCTGGTGGATAGTCATCCCATCCCCAAAGTCCTTCACGGCATGGAAGATGTCCACCTCACTCCATTGCTTCCTTTTGACTTTATCTATGCAGTGGAGGGAAATACAGTATATGTAGCTAAATAACTTGGCATACTATACACATTTTAGAACGATAACTCCATCTGAATATGTATAAACATTTACAAGTCAAAGCTAAGGCATTGAAAGGTGATACTGAAAGGCTTCATAAATTGACAGTGTACCCACATTTTTTGTTTGTTACCTGTAATGAAAATTTGTGTCCCAATTAGTTTAATATTGTTGCGTACATAGTAACATTTGACTAAATACTGCCTCTATGTAGCTGTTGTATCAGATTGGGCAAAACACCCCTGTCAGACGACTCCAAATTTGATACGTTAAAAGTTTTAAAACATTCAGCTGTTTTCGTGGTGTCTATTCTCTAACACTTACAATTTATTTTCCTTTTGGTTATTAACCTCTTGAGCTTATGGCTCAATACTGCCCCCGTTGGAGGAAGTGCGTGCCCATAGTAAACTGAAAATATTTTTTTCCAAAATTGCTAATATATGCATATAATAATAATTATTGAATAGAAAACACTCTAAAGTTTCTAAAACCGTTTAAATTATGTCTGTATGTAAAGCAGAACTCTCAGGGCAGCCTTTCTCCCAAACTCTCTCTTGTCAAGAGAAAAGTTGGGTCAACTTTGACGTCATCGCCCCCACCCTTCCCAGGCAGCTACCGATCTGGGAACAGTATGTATTTGTTCAGCGCGATGTCTGCTTTCAATTGGCACGTTCATTGTTTGAATTTCGCGCTCCCTCATCCTTTGGCGGGCGAAAATGCCCGGTTCACTCTCACATACATGCACTCTATTGCACGCGGCCGATTTGGGGAACGTTCTTTTCCAATAGACACCAGTTGAAGCCGGTTCGTTTGTTCGCGATGATCATTGTTTTACATGATAAAAACATCATTTTGCTCGATTCTGCACTTAGTTTGACCAGTTTAGTCAACATATAATATGTAATTTTGAAGATTTGATGCGCAAGAGTGCGGGACCAGAAGGAGCAGAAGTTATTTTGGGTGCATTTCAGCTGAAGCTGTTAGCATATGCTAATACAAAGACGCACAACTTGAAACCAAACGATGTATTGGGTAAGTATGACTCCTTCTACGTCTTCTGATCGAAGAACATCAAAGGTAAGGGAATATTTATGTGGTTATTTTGGGTTTCTGTGGACTCCAAACGTAGAGGAGACACTGCTAATATCTGAGCGCCGACTCATAGCATAGACTAGTGAACGAATTCTGTAACGTTAAAAATAAATGTAACACAGCGGTTGTATTAAGAAGAAGTGTATCTTTGTAACTATATGTAGAACATGTATATTTAGTCATGTTTATTGCTTGTTATCTGATGTTATCTGTCGGAGCTATCATAATTTCTCCGGACATTTTGAGTAGCATTTTTTGAAATGTCGTCATTGTAAACAGAGATTTATGGATATTAATGGCATATTATTTAAAAAAAAAATGTACTGTGTAACATGTAATATTACTGTCATCTGATGAAGATTTTCAAAAGGTTAGTGAATTATTTATTTTTTAATCCTACTTTTAAATTTTATATTTTCTGGGACAAAATGGCCGCCGCTTGCCTTTTGTTTCGGTGGTGGTCTAATATAAATGTGTGCTATGTTTTCGCCGTAAAACATTTTAGAAATCTGACTTGCTGGGTAGATGAACAAGGTGTTTATCTTTCATTTGAGCTATTGGACTTGTGTAGGTGTGGAGGTTAAATATTTCTAAGAATATTTTTTCGCATTTTGCGTTATGCTAATGAGCTTGAGCTGTAGTCACGATCCCGGATCCGGGATGGGTAGCATCAAGAGGTTTTAAGCAGTTCTACGAACATTTAGGAATGAAGCTAGCAACATTAGCAAATCCACTATATTTCAGAGGTTAAAAGCTGGATATTAAATGGTGTGGTCTGTCGTGCTGTCGGATTGAACAATAAACAGAGTGTCCCAGAAAATGTGTATAAATAACCTAACTTACATAAATTGTAATGAAAATGAATGGTCAGCTAGCTAGAAGGGTGGAGCTAGAGGCGGGCTCTCGCCCCACCGACTTCTTCGCCAAGCTATTGAAGGATGCAATGGGATCGGATGTTTTGGATTCGGATCCCCAGCTGGACCGTGCACATCGCTCCCTTGTCCCAGTGCCTGGACCGGGCCAACGTCCTCGCCCAGTAATCATCTGTTGTCACAGTTGCAAGACCAAGGATCTTATCCTGCGTGAAGCTCGAATGAGGGGCAACCTGTCACATAAAGGGCATCCATTCCGTGTACATGAGGATTATGCGCCCGATGTGGCAAAGCATCGCGCCGACTACAGAGATGTCATGACCAAACTCTACAAACTCCATCTTCGCCCAGCCTTACTCTTCCCTGCAAGACTAAGAATTACCCCGCCTTCCGGTGATAAGATTTGGCTCTCCTCGGTTTTGGACGCAGAGAAGTTTATCCGGGGATATACACCAATCCCCCGTACAGGTTAGAGTGCCTTGTCATTGCATGTTAGGGCCTGCTCATGGACTCGAGTCCATACTATACCATATTGGGTGAAACCGTATTAAACGGGCTCAACAAGGGCTACCGAACATGTAAGACGCTGAGCCGACCAATGGATGGCGGTCAGAGCTCTCATTTAACGTTAAATTCACTTTCATCCCGGCTGTGCTCAGAGCGATGCATATTTTTACTTCCAGGTTTGATCACTGACACCTTCGGATGGATATACTTATATTCCCCCACTTTTGTTTTGTTTCGTTATTTATTTTACAATCCTTACATTATTCTTACTACCATACCATTTATTTATTGCTTGCAGGGGACTGGGGGTGATGGTTGGGAGGGGGCAGACGCAGACACCTGGTTAGCAAGTTGATGTTTTGTGCCGTTCCTCCTTTGGCTAGCCGTGGGTCGCTCTCCCGACTAGAGTCCCACCAGCCCTCTTTAGTGCTTATATGTCTGTGTAGGTGTACGTACATATAATTACTATTTGTACTTTATTACTATTTTCTCTTAGCATTTTAGTATTATGTATGTGTATATTTTAAATCAGTGTAGATTGTTATACTGGGGTATGAATGTTTGTATGTGTATATGTGCATATGGATGTATATACATGTTCTTTAAATATATATACGATTTTTTTGTGTGGGTATGTATGTATGTATGTATGTATGTATGTATGTATGTATGTATGTATGTATGTATGTATGTGTATGTATATATATGTATATATATATATATATATATATATATATATATATATATATATATATATAAAAAAAATAATAATATATATATATATTTTTTTATTAAAAACGTTTAATTTAGCAAATCCTTGTTCCGATCTCCTGACCCACAGTATGTAAAGGTACAGTTGACTATGTCGGTTGCGGATGGTTTATTTTTTGACCGGCAGTGCTTAGCAATATAATCTTGAGGCTATATCTTGCTTATCTCTGGGATTGACCCAGGATGACGCTTAAATGCGCAATATGTTTAAGTTGCAACTTATTCTGTTTAGGTTTATTAGATGCCAACTGAACACTTTATTCGTGGGAGCCTCCTCAGTTCATATGTTAGTAGAAGTTCTAGGATAGTGAGAGGTGAACGTATAGTTGGGATTTTATTTTTGTTTTACCTCTTGTTCGAGGTCGCGCCGTGCTTTTTTGGCATCCGCCAGACAATGTGTTTATTATTTTTATTTTTCCTTTTTTTTCTTCTCCTGTTTGTGCATGCCTGTTAAATATGGGTTGATGGGGGGGGGGGTAAGGGTTGGGGAAATTAGGGGAACAGGGTGGGAAGTAAAGGTGCTTGCAGGGTGGGAGGAGTGGGTTGGATACTGCTCGGGTGTAGGTGCTACATATGCTGATCGTGAGGGTTTGGTGCGCTTTCTTAACTTTTATCAAGTTACATGGTATGCAGGCCACCATAGGAACTACAAACGAGAGGAGGGTGGGGCTTACATTCACCTCCTGGAATGTCAAGGGTTTAAACAAACCAATTAAGAGGGGCAAGGTCCTAGCCCACCTGAAAGCACTCTCATCTGATATTATATTTTTGCAAGAAACCCATCTGAAGAATAACTCTCATAGCAGACTTAAGTGTAGGTGGGTGGGGCAAGTGTATCACTCTAACTTCTCTGCCAAAACGAGAGGCACAGCGATTCTGGTACGGAAAGGAATTCCCTTTCTACATAAAACAACCCTTGCGGATAAAGAGGGTCGGTATGTGATCGTAATAGGAGAAATCCACTCTACCTCAGTAACTCTACTAAATATCTATGGGCCAAACATTGATAACCCCTCTTTTTTCAAAAGAGTCCTTGCCCTGATTCCAGAAATCTCCCATACTAACCTGGTCATTGGAGGGGACCTTAATTGTGTACTAGACCAGTATTTGGATAGATCCTCTACCCGGCGAACCCCTACCTCCTATTCAAGCGAATTCTTGAATACCTACGTAAAAAATTCGAACTTATTTGATATATGGAGGATCGCTAACCCTACGGGTAGGGAATACTCCCTTTACTCTCATGTTCACAATGTTTACACTCGAATTGACTACTTTTTGTTGGATGCTAGACTACTCCTCTATACCTGTAATGTGAGGTATCATGATATTATAATCTTGGACCACAGTCCACTCACCTTCTCCCTGAGATTGGGTGACATTGTACCAAACGAGAGGGTCTGGAGGTTGAATCCTCAGCTCCTCACAGAACTAACATTCTGTGAATATCTTAAAGACCAAATTACATTTTCTTTGATACCAACGACAACACAGAGACCTCCCCAGCATTATTGTGGGAAACACTGAAGGCTTATCTGAGAGGCTGTATCGTCTCCTTTCAGGCTGCCAGGAGTAGGCGAATCAGAGGAAAACTGGAAAAACTGGAGGGACAAATTCACTTACTGGATAGGGAGAATGCTACCCACCCATCTATGGAGAAACATTAAAAAAATTACCTCTTTAAAATTTGAATATAATCAGATTCTCTCAGCTAAAATTGCTAAATCTTTTCTCTATGCAAAGCAAAAATATTTTGAGTTTGGTGACAAACCACACAAATTACTCGCCAGACAACTTCGAAAAAATGTGAGTGACCGAATGATTCACAAAGTTAAATCTGCATCTGGGGAATTACTCTCTTCCCCCAAAGACATCAATGACAGATTCCGGCAGTTTTATGAGACTCTATATACATCTAAAGCGGATCCTAACCCCTTAATTATGCAAACATTTTTGGAGGACTGTAATATTCCTGCCCTGAACCAGGAAGATTCTAACTTCCTGAATAAGGAAATATCTCTTGATGAAATTCGAGAAACAATTAAATCTCTAAAGAGTGGCAAGACTCCGGGCCCAGATGGATACCCAGGTGAATTCTATAAAACATTCAGCAACATGCTCTCTCCCTACCTGCACAAAATGTTGGTTCAGGCCAATGAGGATGGAGCTCTCCCTTCTACTTTGGACGAAGCGTTCATTACAGTTATACATAAGAAGGGTAAAGATCCAGAAGAGGTAGGGTCATACAGACCAATATCTCTCCTCAATACAGACCAAAAGATTTTAGCAAAAACTCTGGCAACAGGCTTAGCACTTTAATTAGCAAATTGGTCCATTCGGATCAGACCGGCTTTATCCCTAACAGAAACTCATTCTTCAATCTCAGGCGCCTCTTCAATATTATGTATTCTCAGAGGTTACCCAACGTGGACCTTGCCGTCATATCTCTTGATACCGAAAAGGCCTTTGACCAAGTTGAGTGGCCCTATCTATTCAAGGTCCTACAGAAATGTAATATTGGAGATGAGTTCATAAATTGTATCCAGCTTTTATATCGGAACCCCTGTGCCAGAATACTCACTAACCAATCATTGTCGCCCCGATTTAACCTTAACAGGGGGACAAGGCAGGGTTGTGCGCTGTCGCCTATGCTCTTCGCCCTAATTATCGAACCCCTCGCTCAGACGATTAGATCTCATGCAGCAATACACGGCTATAATACTAAAGATACACTAAATAAGATTTCCCTATACGCAGATGACATCCTACTCTATGTAACAGAACCCCAGGCTAGTATCCCAGCGATTCTTGATGTGATCAATTTGTTTGGTACCTTCTCGGGATATAGAATCAATTGGAACAAGAGTGAATTAATGCCCACACGGTCGCAAAACACCTCCTGGCTAGAACATCTCTCATTTAAGTTATCTTCAGAAAACTTTACCTACCTAGGAATTGTAGTTACCAAACAATACTCCTTACTATTTAAAGAGAATTTCCCCTCTCTGATACAAAAACTCAAAGCAAACATACTATTTTTTAGAACTCTCCCAATTTCTCTGCTGGGAAGAATTAATGCCATTAACATGGTCTTCCTCCCACAACTGCTCTACCTATATCAGAACATCCCAGCATTCATACCTAAATCCTTTCATAAACAACTGGACTCAATTATCAATCCTTTCATCTGGGATTATAAAACACACAGGATAGGTAAAAAACACCTCTGTAAATCCAAGATGGAAGGAGGATTGTCTCTCCCAAATGTTATATTTTATTACTGGGCCGCTAACCTCCGCGTTGTTACGTTTCTGCTGGATGACGCACTTCCGGCATCCAGCTGGTTTGTATGGAGCGTGAGGAGTGTCACCCCTTCTCTATTGGCGCTGTGATTTTGTCGCCTGTCAATCTGGAGATAGATAGATAGCACAGTCCGAATCTGGAAGCAAATTAAAGTCCACTTTGAGCTTAGAACAATGTCATTCATGCTCCCTGTCGCCAGGAATCCCTCCTTTGCCCCTTCTAACCTTGATAACACCTTTGAGCGATGGGGAGAGCTGGGGATAAGTACCATAGGGGATTTATACATAGAAGGGACCTTTGCTTCCTTTGAGTTGCTGAGGGAAATTTATAATCTTCCCAGAAGTAATTTTTTCAGATACCTACAAATTAGAGACTACGTTAGAGAACACCTCCCAACATTTGGGAATGCTAAACCTTCCATGTTTGACGGATGCATAAAAATATGCCCCACCTCAGATAAACTGATATCGCGTCTATATGATGCTTTTCAATCTGTTAGCACACCTTCTACAGATGCCATCAAGGCAAAATGGGAGGAAGAACTAGGGACTGACATTTCTGTGGCAGACTGGGGAGAGAGCTTGGAGTATATCCACACATGCTCCATTAATTCCAGACATCGTCTCATACAATTCAAGGTATTACACAGATTACACTATTCCAAAACTAAACTGCATAGGATATTTCCTGATACATCCCCTACATGTGATAAATGTCAGGCTGCGCAGGGTACACTACTCCACTGCTTTGCCCTATGCTCTAGCTTGCATGGTTATTGGTGTGGAATTTTTGGGATCCTCTCTGAAGTTTTGGAGACTTCAATAGATCCAGACCCGCTTCTGATAATCCTGGGAGTATCTGAGTCCCTAAACGGATTAACCAAGCCCCAAAAACAACTAATCTCGTACGGTCTCATTTCGGCAAAAAAACGAATCTTGTTGTTTTGGAAAAGGAGGGAAGCGCCCTCTACCAAATTATGGCTCAGTGAATTGGCAAACACTGTACACTTAGAAAGAATTAGATATATTCTGAACAATAAATTATCAACATTTGATCAAATCTGGCAGCCTTTCCTCTCCTACTTGGACGAGTCGGCGCTGTGAATTTGTACTTATTAACGCACTCTCAATTGTAATATTTTAATCTACCTTTGGGCAGCATGTGCTGGCCCTGCCACCCGAGCAGTTGGGGGAATAAGTGGGGGAATAAGTGGGGGAGGGGGATAGGGGGGACATCTTCCCTCTTTCTTTCTACGTGTCCTTTTTTTGTATGTCGTGTTTTGTATTATTTGTTTTGCACCCAGGGCTCTGGGTCTTGTTCCTGAATGCTCTTTTATGTTTAGATAAGAATTGTATACCTGTCTTGTATACCTATACACCATTCTTGTGTGTGTTTAATAAAAAATATTTGAAACAAAATGCATCTAGATCGGCGATCGGATCCATGCCGAAGCGTCACATTTCAGGTTAGCGCGCACTCGGCAGGCAGTATAGAAAACTCCCCCAAGGAGCAACAGAATGTCCGAATTAAAAGAACGCGCAGCCCCCACCAACACCTTAAAAACGTATTCTGTCAGTGGATGCTGGTGACGTAAAAAACTGAGGAGGATCATAAAAAACTAATTATTTTAACCTAAAGCATTTAATAAAAGACATTTACAGTGGGGAATGGGAATGGGAATTTAACATTTATTTTGTTTGACTAGGCAAGTCAATTTTGAACAAATTCTTATTTACACCGGCCAAACCCGGATGACGCTGGGCCAAATGTGCGCCACCCTATGGTACTCCAATCACTGCCGGTTGTGATTCAGTCTGGAATCGAACATGCAGGCCAGGCTCATCATGGATGGATGGATGGTGTTAGAGAAGAGCATAACTCTTTCACTGGGGGCAGGACAGGATTTGACTGGGAAGACAAAACACAATACACTACACAGTTAGACAATAGAGCTAAGAATGAGTTAGTCCAAGCAAGGATGATTGATGTGTAATATGTGATTGTGTGTGTGAATGACTCTACATACAGTAATGAGAGAAAATGTATACGGGGACTCACAGTGCTTGGAGAGAAAACATTCAATGTGCCAGTGGACGAGCGAGTACGAGACGTGGCTTCAGTTCATGTCAGGAGAGAGTTGACAATGGTGGAGTGGAGGGGTCATCACCTCTTAATCAAAGAACAGGGCGGACATAGATGTAAATACAAATAGCAGTTACATTCCAGTACAGCTGCATCATTGTAGGTTTGGGCAAGTCGTTTCTCCATGAAGTTAAACTCAAAGATCTCAGAATTCACAAAGTCAAACACACACTGTACATTTCACCCACTTGACACATCAAAGTAGCCCAAGAAACGTTACTGAATAAAGCCCTGATCATCCACATACCTGATGATAACAATTGCAAGCAGACTGGTGGCACCATATGTCCCAGAGCGGTGTGGCAATTTTTCCCCCCTAGGGCCCAGACTGTTTCCTTATCTGTTAACCTGGTTTGGTTAAAACTCTGGACCCTTTAAGGTATGACAGTGATTAGTAGTAAAAAGGTTTTATACGGCTATGGGAGGAGTTTTTCCTAATCAGGTCACACGGTTTTAAAAAACTCTTAAAAAAACTCCTGGACCTGGGGGGGGGGGTGAAAACCCTGTCAAACTGCAGTACTTCCTCTACGCAGACACAACAACTGATAGACAATAGAACTCACAGGGCTGAGCTTGCTTTATGCATGTTTGCACCATGCAGGCCTATGCAACTGTAGGACTAAAAACATTAACTCACATGTCTGATCACTGTTATGCTGATTAATTAATTCCAGTTAATAATTTTTGATTGAAAACGAATAGGCAGCCTAGCCAGCCCAAGTTTGAATATAAACCAAATTTGATCTCATTCACAGTTGATCAGAAAAATTGTCTAGTTTTCATCATGTCCGATGTCTAGTGTTTAGGTGTAGCCTAGGCTGCTGCAACATTAATGTAGTTTTTACTTGTCTGTCCAGACTTATTATGTGTTGTCACCTTTGCTGCATCAGGATGATAGGATGGAAGCTATTAAATAATTCGGAACTGACTGACAGACCAGAAAAGTTCCATATGTTCAGCAAGTAAAGCATCATAATATGCAATTACCTCTGCAAGCTCCTTGCAGCTGCCCTTATGTGAAGAACTTCCCCTCTCATCGTCGTGTCCTTTAAAAGCCAATTCTTGCATGCAGTGGTGTCAATAAACAGCTTCAGAACATCCCTGTTTCTTCTTACTTTCTCATTGTGCTTCGCAGTTAAATACGCAGACCTTCGTCCATTACATGATCAAAATGGCTTTTTCCCAGAAGCTTGAATCTTATGTGAGCATTTATATGCTCCCTGCTTTTGTTATGCCGTTTATGTCACAACCTGATCTGTTTCACCTGTCTTGTGCTTGTCTTCACCCCCCTCCAGATGTCGCCCATTTTCCCCATTGTCCCCTGTGCATTTATACTTGTGTTTTCTGTTTGTCTGTTGCCAGTTTGTCTTGTCAGGCCTACCAGCGGTATTACCATGCTCCTGTTTTCCGCTCGAGTCCCTGTTTTCTAGTTTTCCCAGTTTTGATCATTCTGCCTGCTCTGAGCCTGCCTGCCATTCTGTACCTTGTGACACTATCCTGGGTTACTGACCTCTGCCTGCCCTGACCTTGAGCTTGCCTGCCATTCTGTACCTTTCGGACTCTGCTCTGGATTACTGACCTCTGCCTGCCCTTGACCTGTCGTTTGCCTGTCCCTTGTATTTGCAATACATTTTTGTTACTTTGAACTGTCTGCATCTGGGTCTTATCCTGAGGGTCTGATAGTACGAACTGGCCATGACTGACCCAGCAGACTCGGACCAGCTCCGCAACGCCATCTCCTCCCAAGGAGCCACCATTAGAAGACACGAGGGGTTACTCCGAGGTCTTATGGATGGATTCCAGACCTTGGCAGAATGCTATGACTGTACCTTGAATACATTGCTGGAGAAATTCTGTGGATTATTTGTGAGGTGACCGGTCACAACAGTAGCCTCCCAGCCCCCCAGTAACACCACTGTCAGCTGTGTGTCTCTCCAGGCTACCCCGGCTTCCTGAGAACCCTGCTTACCACCTTGGCACGCGTCGCTGGAGGTTCAGGAACCAGTTTCCCTCAACTTCGAGCTACAGCTGTCATCCTTCCCCCCCGGACCGCTCGACGATAGCGTATCTCATGATGCTAATGTCCAGGCTCTCGCCCGGGAGGAACTCCGGAAGTCCCCGGCGTCTACATCCCTGAGAGGATCCGAGCTTACCTGAGTTCCCCCATGAGTCTCCGAGGTCTGCCAACTCGCCTTTTTCGGAGCCGATGTAACTCGGCAGAGCCAGTTTGTCTCACAGCCCTCTGTCTCCTCTTTCCAGGCAACCCGGTCAACCAGATATGTGCCCGGGTAGTACGCCAGGTGGTGTCCCTAGAGGGGGTACTGTCACACCCTGATCTGTTTCACCTGTCTAGTGCTGGTCTCCACCCCCTTCAGGTGTTGACCATTTTCCCCATCCCCTGTGCATTTATACCTGTGTTTTCGGTTCCTGGTTCTCTTGTCTCATCAAGCCTACCAGCGTTTTCCGGTACTCCTGATTTTTCTCTCTCGTCCCTGTTATCCAGTTTTCCCGCCTTTGGCCATTCTGCCTGCCCTGCCCCTGAGCCTGCCTGCCATTCTGTACCTTGTGACACTGCCCTGGATTACTTACCTCTGCCTGCCCTTGACGTGTCGTTTGCCTGCCCTTTGTTTTTGTAAAACTTGTGTATCTTGAACTGTCTGCATCTGGGTTTTATCCTGAAGTCTGATAGTTTAGCTGAACAATCGATGTTCTTCAGGTTACCCAAGATTCAGACTTTACAAAAAGCAGGCATAGACAGCAAATCAGATGGGTTGATGAAAGAATCCCTGTTAACCAGCTATACATTTGATACCAATTGATATTGAACACAATCACCTTTTCATCCTTCTTCATGAAACTAATCTCAGGCAGAGGCCGACCCTCTGTATTAATTCACACCTTTTCCATGTACACCAGAGAATGAAAGGGGTTATTCAACAAAGTCCACAACATTATTGGTAGCGTTGTCCATTCTGCCATTCGGATGGCAAAACTGCATGTTCGCACTGGTGGGTAGGGCTACCGTCTTATCGGCCCTCAGCCAATCATGCTATTTTGTTTGTTTTTTCGCCTTGTTCGTAACTTGTTTTGTACATAACGTTGCTGCTACTGTCTCCTATGACCGAAAAGAGCTTCTAAACATCAGAACTGGGATTGCTCACCTCAAACTGGACGAATAGTTTTTCTTCAATGAGTCGGACGCAAGGGAAATACTGTTGACACCCAAACAGGCCCTGACCCCCTGTGATTCGCTGGAGGAGGAAACGTAGATTTCGAGGCAAAAGATCAGGGTGCCTTGTGAGGACAAGGCGACGAGTGGCTAATCTGCCCTTGCCCTCTGTTCTGCAAGTGAACGTACAATCGCTAGAAAATAAAATGGATAAACTGAAAGCACGTATGTCCTACCAATGGGACATTAAAAACTGTAATATTTTATGCTATACCGAGTCGTGGATCAATGACGACATTAAGAACATAGAGCTGGTGGCTTATACACCATCGGCAAGACAGAACAGCAGCCTCTGATAAGACACGGGGCGGGCCTATGCATTTATGTAAACAACAGTTGGTGCATGATATCTAAGGAAGTCTCAAAGTTTTGCTCGCCTGAGGTAGAGTATCTTATCATAATAAGCTGCAGACCTGACTATTTACCCAGAGAGGTAATTTTTTTCCGTAGCTGTCTATATACCACCACAGAGCGAGGTTGGAACTAAAACTGCACTAAATTAGCTTTATTCCGCCATAATCAAACAGGAAAACGTTCATCCAAAGGCGGCGTTCCTAGTGGCCGGTGACATTAATACTTAGAAACTTAAATCAGTTTTACCGAATTTCTATCAACATGTTAAATGTGCAACCAGAGGAAAAATTCTAGACCATCTCTACTCCACACAAGGAGACACGTACTAAGCTCTCCCTCGCCCTCCATTTGGCATATCTGACTATAACTCTAGCCTCCTGATTCCTGCATACAAGCAACAATTCAAGCAGGAAGCACCAGTGACTCGGTCTATAAAACAGTGGTCAGATGAAGCAAATGCTAAACTACAGGACTGTTTTGCCAGCGCAGACTGGAATATGTTCCGGGATTCTTCTGATGGCATTGAGGAGTACACCACAGTCACTGGCTTTATCAATAAGTGCATCAAGGACGTCATCCCCACAGTGACTGTATGTACATACCCCAACCAGAAGCCATGGATTACAGGCAACATTCACACTAAGCTAAAGGGTAGAGCTGCCGCTTTCAAGGAGCGGGACTCTAACCCGGACGCTTATAAGAAATCCTGCTACGCCCTCCGACAAACCATCAAAAAAGCAAAGCATCAATACAGGACAAAGATCGAATCGTACTACACCAGCTCCGATGCTCGTCGGATGTGGCAGGGCTTGCAAACTATTATAGACTACAAAGGGAAGCACAGCCAAGAGCTGCCCAGAGGCATGAGCCTACCAGACAAGCTAAATAATATGCTCGCTTCGAGGCAAGTAACACTGAAACACGCATGAGAGTATCAACTGTTCCGGATGACTGTATGATCACGCTCTCCGCAGCCGATGTGAGTAAGACCTTTCAAACAGGCCAACATTCACAAGGCCACTGGGCCAGATGGATTACCATGATGTGTACTCCAAGCATGCGCTGACCAACTGGCAAGTGTCTTCACTGACATTTTAAACCTCTCCCTGTCTGAGTCTGTAATACCAACATGTTTCAAGCAGACCACCATTGTCCCTATGCCCAAGAACACTAAGGTAACCTGCCTAATGACTACTGACCCGTAGCACTCGTCTGTAGCCATGAAATTCTTTGAAATGCTGGTCAACATCAACACCATTATCCCAGAAACACTAGACCCACTCCAATTTGCATACCGCACCAGCAGATCCACAGATGATGCAATCTCTATTGCACTCCACACTGCCCTTTCCTACCTGGACAAAAGGAACACCTTAGAGAATGCTATTCATTGACTACAGCTCAGCGTTCAACACCATAGTGCCCTCAAAACTCATCACTAAGCTAAAGACCTTGGGACTAAACAGCTTCCTATGCAACTGGTTCCTAGACTTCCTGACGGGCCAACACCAGGTGGTAAGGGTATGTAACAACACATCCGCCATAGTGATCCTCAACACGGGGGCCCCTCAGGGGGGTCCCCTTCTGTACTCCCTTTTCACTCATGACTGCACAGCCAGGCACAAGTCCAACACCATCATTAAATTTGCTGATGATACAACAGTGGTATGCCTGATCACCGACAACGATGAGACAGCCTATTGGGAGGAGGTCAGTGACCTGGCCGTGTGGTGCAAGGACAACAACCTCTCCCTCAATATGATCAAGACAAAGGAGTTGATTGTGGACTACAGGAAAAAGAGGACCGAGCATGCCCCCATTCTCATCGACCGGGTTTTAGTGGAGCAGGTTGAGAGCTTCAAATTCCATGGTGTCCACATCAACAAACTAACATGGTCCAAGCACACCAAGACAGTTGTGAAGAGGGCACGACAAAACCTTTTCCGCATCGGGAGACTGAAAAGATTTGGCATGGGTCCTAAGATCCTCAAAAGATTTTACAGCTGCACAATCAAGAGCATCCTGACAGGTTGCATCACTTCCTGGTATGGCAACTGCTCGGCCTCTGACCGCAAAGCGCTACAGAGGGTAGTGCGTACGGCCCAGTACATCACCGGGACCAAGCTTCCTTGCCACCCAGGACCTCTATAACAGGCAGTGTCAGAGGAAGGCCCTAAAAATCATCAAAGACTCCAGCCACCCTTGCCGTAGACTGTTCTCTTGGTACTGGAGCGCCAAGTCTAGTTCCAAGAGGCTTCTAAACAGCTTTTACCCCTAAGCCATAAGACTCCTGAACAGGTAATCAAATGGCTACCCAGACTATTTGCACCACCCCCACGCTGCTACTGCTCTCTGTTATTATCTATGCTTTAACAACCCTACCTGCATGTACATAATCATCTCAATTTCCTCGACACCGGTGCCCCCGCACATTGACTGTACTGGTACCTCCTCTATATAGCCCAGTTATTGTTATCTACAGCTGCTTATTTGTTTTTTTTCCTCATCTCCTACTTTTTAAAAACTTTTTTTGTTGCTATTTTCTTAAAGCTGGTTAAGGGCTTGTAAGTAAACATTTCACTGTAAGGTCTACACATGTTGTATTCGGCGCATGTGACAAATACATTTTTGATTTGACAAATTTAAATAAATTGCACTGTCTGGAAACAAAAATCCATTTATAATCTACCTCCGTCTCCTGTCATTTGAAAAGACTAATTTGAATTGAATAATATCCTAAAAATGCTCTACTATCACTTTCCACTCTCAATCTCTATCCAATAATGTCACCAACTCACCAAGCACCCACATCCCATAATGCTCTGCAGCACAACCCCAATACAAAACACTAGGTTAATTATCTGATCCTAATCCTATGATTGGATAGACATGTCAGTTCACACTACAAAAGCTTTGATTAGTTGGAGGTCGCCCTCAAGAAGTGGTCATGATTACCATGTACAGTAGGTCTATGGAAGGGGGTTAGGCCTATGAGCTCGTCATTTAACATTCAAACATGAGCCTCCTCAATGTAAAGGCAATGTAGCCAGAGGAAAACGGAAGCTAGCTATTCTCCAGCTACACCATGGTGCTAGCCCAGAGAGTGCTCTTGAATTTACTATAGACCTTCATTGCAAAACAGTGTGTTTTAATCAATTATTTGATGACATATGAATACATTCACTTATGAATACATTCACTATAGTTTAATTTTAAAAGGATAACTTATTTTAATGTTTCACAATTTTTATTTTCATGAAATTTCACTGAAGATGGTCCTCCCTTCCTCCCTGGGGAGGTTCCACTGTGCTCTATACAGTGACATCCGTCGCGGCCAAAACTACTCTTTCCCATATGCTAGCTACCAACAGCTGGCAGACATGTTTACATTTGGTTTGTTAAATCATTGTTATTTTATGGAAGACGTGAGCTAAATGTGCAATAGCTAGCTAATGTTAGCATAGAGGTAGCATGCTAGCTCTTTCACTTACCCGGATGACCTCCATGTTCACTGAAGCCCATGATAATGCTTGGTCTCTGCTGGTGCTGCTGGCTGTTTCATATGCTTTAGCAGCCACATTGTTGGTAGGGACAGCATCCACTTTGAGAAGCAACTTCTTGCTGAACCACTCCTTCCATTGTTGATAGCCATGGGAGTTCTCAGGGATGAAATGTGTCCCTCAGGATGACGAGTAGACGCCCAAATCGCCTGGTGTCCACTAGTTACCACAGCCACAAAGTCAATGGTCTATAATTGCATACATTCATAACTAAAATTAGCTTTTTGGTGTTAGGCATAAGGTTAGAAGTGTGGTCAAGGGACCAATTCCGCCTCATTCTCACATTTATTTAACTTTTTACTAAGTTTTGTTCCTTCACTCTTTGATGCTGACTGCGGGGTGTTGTAGGATTTAGCTAGAGCTGATTTTGAGAACCTCAAACCCAACTTTTAGAACAACATATCATAAGAATTGATTTAAGATTTAGTAATTTGGGAATGTTTTCTTGGGTTTTCTTTCTTTCTAAGTTACTATTATATGCATTTTTGGCATTGAGAAATAAGTGCTACACTCCCTTTTAAGGGTTACAATTTGGGATAGGGTTAAATCCCAAACAAGTGTCTAACGCTGGGATTGAACATGCAGTTGAAACCGGAGTCGTGATTACGCCCATCTGCCACTCTCGTCCACAATGCCTACTTGATGGTAAAATCTTGAGCGATCGAGCTGGGAATAGATGCGGTTGATGTAACTGGTGGGCATGATAATTCCATGCTTATCTACTACTGTCAACAGCAGCAGGTATATGAGCTGTCATTGCTCTTTCTCTCGCTCGCGATCCAAACAGTGTCTGTGTGTGGGGAATCTCACAAGAGACATGGTGTGCCTTCACAACCTGTTCTCAGGGCAATTTGTAGGTTATGGTATGTACATACAGTTGAGGTATGAAGTTTACATACACCTTAGCCAAATACATATAAACACAGTTTTTCACAATTCCTGACATTTAATCCTAGTAAAAATCCCTGTCTTAGGTCAGTTAGGATCACCACTTTATTTTAAGAATGTGAAATAATAGATGAGAGAATTATTTCAGCTTCTATTTCTTCCATCACATTCCCAGTGGGTCAGAAGTTTACATACACTCAATTAGTATTTGGTAGCATTCCCTTTAAATTGTTTAACTTGGGTCAAACATTTTGGGTAGCCTTCCACAAGCTTCCCACAATAAGTTGGGTGAATTTTGGCCCATTCCTCCTGACAGAGCTGGTGTAACTGAGTCAGGTTTGTAGGCCTCCTTGCTCTCACACACATTTCAGTTCTGCCCACAAATTTTCTATAGGATTGAGGTCAGGGCTTTGTGATGACCACTCCAATACCTTAACTTTGTTTTCCTTGAGCCATTTTGCCACAACTTTGGAAGTATGTTTGGGGTCATTGTCCATTTTAAAGACGCATTTGCGACCAAGCCTTAACTTCCTGACTGATGTCTTGCGATGTTGCTTCAATTTATCCACATAATTGTCCTCCCTCATGATGCCATCTATTTTGTGAAGTGCACCAGTCCCTCCTGCAACAAAGCACCCCACAACATGATGCTGCAGCCCCTGTGCTTCACGGTTGGGATGGTGTTCTTTGGCTTCACCCTTTTTCCTCCCAACATAATGATGGTCATTAGGGCTAAACAGTTCTATTTTTGTTTCATCAGACTAGAGGACATTTCTCCAAAAAGTACGATCTTTGTCCCCATGTGCAGTTGCAAACCGTAGGCTGGCTTTTTTATGGCGGTTTTGGAGCAGTGATTTCTTCCTTGCCGAGAGGCCTTTCAGGTTATGTCTATATAGGACTCGTTTTACTGTGGATATAGATACTTTTGTACCTGTTTCCTCCAGCATCTTCACAAGTTCCTTTGCTGTAGTTCTGGGATTGTTTTTCATTATTCGCACTAAAGTATGTTCTTCTCTAGGAGACAGAACGCGTCTCCTTCCTGAGCGGTATGATGGATGCGTGGTTCCATGGTGTTTATACATGCGTACTATTGTTTGTACAGATGAACGTGGTACCTTCAGGCGTTTGGAAATTGCTCCCAAGGATGAATCAGACTTGGAGATCTATAATCTTTTTTCCGAGGTCTTGGCTGATTTCTTATGATTTTCACATGTCAAGCAAAGAGGCACTGAGTTTGAAGGCAGGCCTTGAAATACATTCACAGGTACGCTTCCAATTGATTCAAATGATGTAAATTAGCCTATAAAAAGCTTCTAAAGACATCACACCATTTTCTTACATTTTCTAAGCTGTTTAAAGTCACAGTCAACTTAGTGTATATAAACTTCTGACCCACTGTAATTGTGATACAGTGAATTATAAGTGTAATATTCTGTCTGTAAACAATTGTTGGAAAAATTACTTGTGTCATGCAAAAAGTAGAGGTTCTAACCAACTTGCCAAAACTAGAGTTTGTTAACAAGAAATTTGTGGAGTGGTTGAAAAACGAGTTTTAATGACTCCAACCTAAGTGTATGTAAACTTCCGACTTGAACTGCATGTTCCCTCTATTTAGTATGATATGTTATGTTACATTATGTATGGAGTAGCGTCTGTACAATATCAGACGAATTAGAGGACATAATGTATCATATGTCTTTGTCTTGAACCAGGTTGCTTGTTGCGTCATAACAAATTAGAATTACGGATAGAATTTACGATGGTGGTTAGGAGAAGTAACAACACAAGTATAACATTTATATAGCAGGTTAGGTGAATTGGGTTAGTATCAGGGTTAGGAGAAGGTTTAGCTAAAATGTTAGTTGTCCTCGACACGTCTCAAACACACAACCTTTGGATTATACAAATCAAATTACATTTTATTAGTCACATACACATGGTTAGCAGATTTTAATGCGAGTGTAGCGAAATGCTTGTGCTTCTAGTTCAGACAGTCCAGTAAAATCTAACAAGAAATCTAACAATTTCACAACAACTACCTTATACACACAAGTGTAAAGGGATGAATAAGAATATGTACATATAAATATATGGATGAGCGATGGCCGTGCAGCATAGGCAAGATGCAATAGATGTATAGAGTACAGTATATTCATATGAGATGAGTAACGTAGGGTATATAATCATTATATAAAGTGACATTAATTTAAGGTGACTAGTAATACATGTATTACTTCTTATTATTAATTATTAAAGTAGCTAGAGATTTGAGTCAGTATGTTGGCAGCAGCCACTCAATGTTAGTGATGGCTGTTTAACAGTCTGATGGCCTTGTGAAATAAGCTGTTTTTCAGTCTCGGTCCCAGCATTAATGCACCTGTACTGACCTCACCTTCTGGATGATAGCGGAGTGAACAGGCAGTGGCTCGGGTGGTTGTTGTCCTTGATGATCTTTTTGGCCTTCCTGTGACATCGGATAATGTAGGTGTCCTGGAGGGCAGGTAGTTTGCCCCCGGTGATGTGTTGTGCAGACCGCACTACCCTCTGGAGAGCCTTACGGTTGTGGGCGGAGCAGTTGCGGTAGCAGGCGGTGATACAGCCCGACAGGATGCTCTCGATTTTGCACCTGTAAAAGTTTGTGAGGGTTTTCAGTGACAAGTCAAATTTCTTCAGCCTCCTGAGGTTGAAGAGGCAGTGTTGCGCCTTCTTCACCATGCTGTCTGTGTGGGTGAACCATTTCAGTTTGTCTGTGATGCGTAGGCTGAAGAACTTAAAACTTTCCACCTTCTCCAATACTGTCCCGTCGATGTCGATAGGAGGGTGCTCACTCTGCTGTTTCCTGAAGTCCACAATCATCTCCTTAGTTTTGTTGACGTGGAGTGTCAACTCCGAGGGCCCTCACCTCCTCCCTGTAGGCCGTCTCATCATTGTTGGTAATCAAGGCTACCACTGTAGTGTCGTCTGCAAACTTAATGATTGAGTTGGAGGCGTGCATGGCCACGCAGTCATGGGTTAAGAGGGAAGCAGGAGAGGGCTGAGAACGCACCTTTGTGGGGCCCCAATGTTGAGGGTCAGAGGGGTGGAGATGTTGTTTCTTACCCTCACCACCTGGGGGCGGCCCATCAGAAAGTCCTGGACCCCATACGGGGTTGGGGTCGAGACAGAGTGTCGAGCGTAATGATGGTGATCTTAATGTTGTTAAATGCTGATCTGTACTCAATGAACCACATTCTTACATAGGTATTCCACTTGTCCAGATGGGTTAGGGCAGTGTGATTGCGATTGCGTCGTCTGTTGGGGCGGTAGGCAAATTGGAGTGGGTCTAGAGTATCAGGTAGGGTGGAGGTGATATGGTCCTTGACAAGTCTCTCAAAGCACTTCATGATGACAGAAGTGAGTGTTACGGGGCGATAGTCGTTTAGCTCAGTTACCTTAGCTTTCTTGGGAACAGGAACAATGGTGGCCCTCTTGAAGCATGTGGGCACAGTGGACTGGGATAGGGATTGATTAAATATGTCCGTAAACACACCAGCCAGCTGGTCTGCGTATGCCCTGAGGACAAGGGTAGTGATGCCGTCTGGGCCAGCAGCCTTGCGAGGTTTAACACGTTTAAATGTTTGACTCACTTTGGCCACGGTGAAGGAGAGCCCACAGGTTTTATTAGTGGGCCGTGTCAGTGGCACTGTATTGTCTTCAAAGCGAGCAAAGATAGGTGTTTAATTTGTCTGGGAGCAAGACTTCGGTGTCTGCGATGGGGCTGGTTTTCTTTTTGAAAGCCATGATTGACTGTAGACCCTGCCACATAGTCTCGTGTTTGAGCCGTTGAATTGTTACTCTATTTTGTCTCTATACTGACGCTTAGATTGTTTGATTGCCTTGCGGAGGGAATAGCTACACTGTTTGTATTCGGTCATGTTTCCGGTTGCCTTGCCATGATTAAAAGCAGTGGTTCCCGCCTTCAGTTTTGCGCGAATGCTGCCATCAATCCACGGTTTCTGGTTAGGGAAGGTTTTAATAATCTATGTGGGTACAACATCACCGATGCAATTCCTAATAAACTCACTCACAGAGTCAGCGTATACATCAATGCTGTTGTTTGAGGCTATCTGGAACATATCACAGTCCACGTGATCCAAGCAATCTTGAAGTATGAAATCCGATTGGTCGGACCAGCATTGAACTGACCTGAGCATGGGCATTTCCTGTTTTAGTTTCTGTCTATAGGCTGGGAGCCGTGGTCAGATTTTCTGAAAGGAGGGCAGGGGAGGGCTTTGTACGCGTTGCGGAAGTTAGAGTAGCAATGATCCAGAATGCTGCCAGATCGAATCGCGCATTCGATATGCTGATACAATTTAGGGAGCCTTGTTTTCAGATTAACTTTGTTAAAATCTCCAGTTACAATAAATTCAGCCTCAGGATATATGGTTTCCAGTTTACATAGAGTCCAGTGAAGTTCTTTCAGGGCCATTGAGGTTTCTGCTTGGGGGAGGATATAAACGGCTGTGATTATAATCAAAGAGAATTCTCTTGGTAGATATACACCCACCCATCCTCCAACCCCTTTACTGTTGTTTCTTCCTAAAGTATAGACCATTAGTTCATATCAAATGTTTTGGAGGTGCTCAGAAATGAGATCACGGATTGCCACAGTGATGGTTGCTGGGGCATTTGTTACCATGGCAGTAACAATGTTGCAGTGCTCAGGGTGTTGGACACCTCACTGTAAAAATAATTACAGTCGTCGATGGGGCTATATCACTGTGTTAATCATCATTACCACAGATACCAACCCATTTATACAGAAGAAAATATGAGGGCTAAAATCCATATGAAACCACTCCCAGACCATGGCACAGGCAGTTCATCAGATAGGACTGTAATAGCAGCCCTATAATACAGTTGGTTATGGTGAGGAGAAATGAAGGTTATGTCCCAAATGGCACTCTTGCTTACACAGTGCACTAATTTTGATAGGGTTCTGGTCAAAAAAGTCACTGTAAATGGAATAGGGTGCCGTTTGGGACATACAGTACCTAAAAGGGATCATTAATATTACCACTATGAGATGGGAGAGTACAGTAGAGTAGGGGTTCTGAATGATATGCTCATAGCTCAACTATTGATCAGGATCGTTGAGGGATGCTCACGGTTGGACATTAGTGTGCATTGGCACAAATAGAACATGAGAGGGTGGATACTACAGTAGGTTTTTAATTAAAATTGATTTCATTCAGGACACAGATATATTGATAGGCTTCATCTATGCTCCTTGTTGTGGAAAATCAATGATAGGTTTAACAAAAAGACAAAAAGAGAACATAAATAAAGCTATGGGAGAAAAAAACCACAGCGCTGGAAGTAGTGCTTTCTCTTTTATTTCTAATACTGTAGATGTACAGACAGGGACAAGATTTTTTTTTATCTGCAGCAAAAGTATGAATGGACAGAAAGAGAGAATGTATAAGGGAAAACACAATGAATGAGAGAGTGTGAGAAATGTGGAGATAAAGATCTGATCTTGTAGGGTGTTCACCCATAAAATGTTCTCTTTTAATTCAATGTTTATGAAAATATGTCCATTCAATAGAGCATTTCAACAGAAAAATGATAGTCCAAACCCTATGTCTCTATCACATATAGTTCAAAAGCTAGACAATGTACTCAGAGCCTGTCCAACTCAAGGTGTCATAAAAAAATGCACCCCCCTCCCCAAAATGTTTTTTTTTTCACATGACTCTCCCCCTCATAGAATTAACAAAAATGTTTGTTTGCAACCAAATCTAACAATAACTGTAGCGACCCTGTATTTATAAACGTGGATATCAATGTCTGCTGGCCAGAAGGTTGAGGGTTCGCCGATCACCACAGTCAGTCTCACTCTCCCTGCCTGTTTCAGTTCTTCACTATCAGAGCTGGCTGTTGACAATGATCAGCTAGGGAGAAACAGATGTTCTACATTTTGATGCCATATTTATAATTATATAAATTATATGCAACAAATGTTCCACCAACAGGTTTCTTTGCCAATGCAACACACCACCAGTAAACAAAGCATACCTGTCACGACCGTCGAAAGAAGTGGACCAAAGTGCAGCGTTGTGAGTGTACATTTTCCTTTTTTATTTCAAATGTCGCCAGCAAAACAACAAACGAAGAAACAACCGTGATGCTTACAGGGCTATAGTGCCACTAGCAAAGATAACTACCCACAGTGAAAGGAGGGAAAAAGGGCTACCTAAGTATGATTCCCAATCAGAGACAACGATAGACAGCTGTCCCTGATTGAGAACACTACCCGACCAAAACATAGAAATATAGAAACATAGAAAATAAAACATAGAATGCCCACCCTACATCACACCCTGACCTAACCAAATAGTGAAATAAAACGTCTCTCTAAGGTCAGGGCGTGACAGTACCCCCTCACCCTAAGGTGCGGACTCCAGCCTCAAAACCTGAACATATAGGGGAGGGTCTGGGTGGGCATCTATCCGTGGTGGTGGCTCTAGTGCGGGATGTAGACCCTGCTCCAACTCTGGCTCACCCCACTTTGGTGGCGCCTCTGGTGTGGGGACCCTCGCCGCCGACCCCGGACTGGGGACTCTCTCTGCGGGCCCCGGACCGGGGACCCTCGTTGCGGGCTCCAGACCGTGGACCATCATTGCGGGCCCCGGATCGGGGACCCTCGCTGCGGGCCCCGGACTGGGCAACCTCGCTGCGGGCCCCGGACTGGGCAACCTCGCTGCGGGCCCCGGACTGGGCAACCTCGCTGCGGGCCCCGGACCGTCACTGGGGGCCCGGACCGGAGACCGTCGCTGGAGGCTCCGGACCGGAGACCGTCGCTGGAGGCTCCGGACCGGAGACCGTCGCTGGAGGCTTCGTGCCATGACTCCTCACTGGAGGCTTCGTGTCATGGGTCATCACTGGAGGCGTTGTGCCATGGATCATCACTGGATGCTTCTTGCCGTGGATCATCACTGGAGGCTTCGTGCCGTGGATCATCACTGGAGGCTTCATTCTGGGTGCAGGCACAGGACTCACCAGGCTGGGGAGACATACTGGAGGCTTTGTTCTTGGCGGAGGCACCGGATACACTGGGCCATGGAGGCGCACTGGAGGTCTCGAGGGATGAGCCTGCACAACCTGTCCTGGCTGAATGGTTGTCTTCACCCTGCAAATGCGGGGCGCAGGCACAGGACGCACTGGGCTGTGTAGATGTACCGGAGACACAGTGCGCAGAGCCGGCGCAGGATATCCTGGGCCAAAGAGATGCACTGGAGACCATCCTTCCTGGCTGGATGCTCACCCTAGCCCGGCAGATGCGGGGAGCTGGGATGTAGCATAGAAAACATAGAAAACAAAACATAGAATGCCCACCCAACATCACACCCTGACCTAACCAAATAGAGATATAAAACGGCTCTCTAAAGTCAGGGCGTGACAATACCGACCTTGGGGACTTTAATATCATGGTTTGCGTTTTCAACACCACAATAAATAGATCTTATTTTATTTCCACTGTGGTCCCTATTTTCAACATAAATACATTTAACTTGCCAGAGTCTTTAGGGTGTCTATAGTTAAGTTTCCATCCAATTGTCGACAGATTTTCATGCGAATATTCTAAAATCTTCATAAAAACAATATGCAATTTCAGTTACCTTCAGGAAAATTTGTCAGTGGACAACATGTCAGGTAAGATTTTAATTTATGTGTCCTTAATAACAGCTATAACAAATGACAAAAACACTATTCCTCATGTTTCGATGTGTAGCGCATGCAAAACTTGATAGACCATTTTTCCATTGTTTTTTAGGCTACTTCCTGAAATAATAATTGTCCACCTCACGATTAGGCAGTCAAAGATTTGAGTATCAGGGCATTGCGTGCATAGGCCTATAGGCTTTGGTGTCCACTGTATGTGTAACGATGTACCCTGAAAGTCGGGAAGCACGTTCAGGGAGTGAGTGTTTTAATAAAATAAATGGAACATAATGCAAAAAAGAAACACTAACAGCACACAGACATGAAATATAAATACTGATGCCTGGGAGGGAACCAAAGCGAGTGACATATATAGGGAAGGTAATCAGGGAAGTGATTGAGTCCAGGTGAGTCTGACGAAGTGCAGGTGCGCGTAACGATGGTGACAGGTGTGCGCCATAACGAGCAGCCTGGTGACCTAGAGGCCAGAGAGGGAGCACACATGACATGTATGATATTAATATTGAAATATATATACAGTATTATATATATATATATATATATACAGTACTAGTCAAAAGTGTGGACTCACCTACTGTCACGTTCGCTGGAATAATTATCTGACCAAACTGCAGCGTGATATGGTTTCCACATAATATTTATTTGAAAACACACAAAACAACAAAGAAAGAACTAAACAAACAACGAACCGTAACTAAAAGGTGTAACATACACTAACTCAAAACAATATCCCATAAAACACAGGTGGAAAAAATGCTACTTAAATATGATCCCCAATTAGAGACAACGATAGCCAGCTGCCTCTAATTGGGAATCATACCAAACACGAACATAGAAAAACTAAACTAGAACCCCACATAGAAAATAATAACTAGAAACCCCCCCAGTCATACCCTGACCTACTATACCATAGAAAAAAAAAGGCTCTCTATGGTCAGGGCATGACACCTACTAATTCAAGTATCTTTATTTTCACAATTTTCTACATTGTAGAATAATAGTGAAGACATCAAAACTTTGAAACTTTGAAATATGGAACCATGTAGTAACCAAAAAATTGTTAAACAAATTCAAATATATTTTTATTTTAGATTCCTAAAAATTAGCCACCCTTTGCCTATATCACACCGACATGCATTTATTTTTGTCGGATGGCTTCTACGCAGAAGATGGATTCTACAAAGCGAAATACAGTTGAAGTCGGAAGTTTACATACACTTAGGTTGGAGTCATTAAAACCCGTTTTTCAAGCACTCCACAAATTTCTTCAAGTGTCTTCCCCTTTAAATTATCATAGAAACGGCCCCTCTCACATTGATAGACCGAGTTTAGAGGAACCAAACGCTACGGCTCTGGAGATAAAAATGAAGAGGGTATCAAGTTGCTTTTGATTGGTCCAAAGCACGGAAATGCCTCCTAATGTTACCACCTCCCAACGCCGAAATATAGACGAGATACTAGCAATGGTCACAACAAACTAATGTCCTTTTTTAATCAACACTGTTAAGTACAAGCATATTAAGGTTGTCAAATTGTAGAGAACAATCTGATACATTTTTTTTGTGATTCATAACTAGGTTTAGACAATCATTTAGTAGCACCCTCTTGAAATTACCCGCATTTCACTACATTCTAGAACAGTGAGTGAACACCCTAGATCTTGGCACAGGTTTGATGGACTCCACTGGAGGGAAGAGACAGAGAGAGATAGAGACATAGACACAGAGAGAAGGAGAGAGGAAGGAAAAGAAAGTAGGGTATGTTTGCGATGGCTGCTCATGGTCCTAAGATAGCAGTGACAGCAGACAGGTGGCCAAAGCCAGACTGCTGAGTGTTTTGTGTGTGTGTGTGTGTGTGTGTGTGTTTGTGTGTGTGTGTGTGTGTGTGTGTGTGTCTGAAAGCCAGACGAGGCCAGCCTGATAGCATGCCACCAGCCACCACTGCTCAGAGGGTTGAGATAGCCAATAAAAATAGCTTACCCTACAGACAAAGGTCCTGACAGGAAATAAATTGTCTGCATAGTTTATCCCATAGCGTCCTGGCAAAAGTAGTACACTGCATGGGGAATAGGGCGCTACTTGGCATGCTCAGATCTATGACAAATGATCACGATTACCTTGAGGTTTGTCAGAATTGAAAAATATAATAGTATAAGATTATAGAGATACTGCAGGCCGGGTAATTATTTGTAGTCACACACCCCTTTGTCATGATGACTAACCTGGATAATGCCTAAGTTTAAACAGTTTGTCTCCTTGTCTTCCCTTTTTGATTTGAAAGCACAACTTTTATGTAGGAGCATCAATTACAACAACTAATTTCGATCAATATTTTGTGGTTTGTCTGTCTGTGGTAAACTCATACAGTGAGATGAGTGGCTGCGTTTTATTCTGAGTATTTGTATGCCTGGCACTGTTATCAGTGTCGTCTGGTTTGATACCTGCTACTGGACTGAGATGATCAATGCAGTCACTTGTAATGCTGTTGCAGAGATGCTACTGTATAATTGGAGAGACACTTAGCCAGTCCAATTTGTCTAACCTTCCTTCAGCTTGAGCAATGGCATGCGTTAGCTTGATAACTCTTGCTATTGTCTGCATGAGGAAAGTGAATAAACAAGTCACACAGAAAGCCGAACACTCTCATGACTGATAATTACACAAAAACACAACACACAGTAATTGCACAAACACATAGTAGTAATGATGCTTTTTGTTTTGATGGGTTATTGTTTATGGTAACAGTTGGCCCAGGCCCTGTCACATCAGGAAGTCAGAGTTTCCCTGGGGACAGTTTAACAATAACCATACTGGTGTGTCATCAGCTGCTGGTCCCCCTGGGTTCCATTCCCTAATGGTGACACACTCTGTCTGATGAAGCCACACTGTAATTGATGGTCTGGGACTGGAACTGTAACATGCACTGAGGTGGGAGCAAGCTGAAACAAATGCCAATGTGTGATCTATTAAGACATGCTGCTATGAGTATTTATCATTTTCAATTAGAAGTTTCAATTGAAAATAATATCCAAGTGTGTCCAATTATCCAAGTATCCAAACATATCCAGCAATATTGTATCAATCATCTCAGACTCGAACAGGAACGGCGTCTGCAAATTGGAATACAGTTATATAATGCTAAATGGTATACTGAATATAACAGAAACATGCAATAGCACAGGGAGATAGAGTATTTTAGGGTTCAACCTCATGTCCCCAACTGTACAGTTCTGAAATATGGGGAATACACAGAATAGGGAAGTTTAAGTTCAAATTCATAATTGTTAAAATAGTTGCAAGTGATCAAAGGCTAAATGTTAGCTGTGACCATTAAATAACCTGGTAAATGTAGCCCTATGCTAACCTCACCAGGTGGCCGTGATTATATCCACTTAATATTCTGTGTTAGCCAATAAAAATTGTCAATATAGTTGGACATGATAGAACACTTTTCCATGAGAGTGTCCTTTACAGCAGTCAAATGGCACCATCTGCTAATCAAAGTCACTAAAACACAGAACATTTTTTAACTGGAGGATTAGCTCATAGTGTTGCGAGCCTGGGTCCTGGTGATTTTTTAATACCATTTGAGGTGTTGTTTTTTCCTATGAAATGTAGATTTACATTTATTGTGTTAGCGCGTTGCGAAGAGAAGTGAAGTGCAGCCTAAACCTTGTAAATGAAGATTACGAATAAATGTAATGAGGAGCTTCTTGTCAGAGTACCTCTTGCAGACCGACACATAAGTTACTGGCACTGCTACATAAATAGTTGTCACTACTATAGACTTTATTACATAGACGTAAATTCTTACACTTACAGTAAGTACAACACTTTATATATATTTTTTATAATCTACTTAATCACATATGCGTTATTTGACTTGAGGATCAACAGTGGAGCATTTTTTCCTTAAAAACCTTGACCCGAGGGGTATTCAAACTCCGGCCATCGTATGTCGCTGTATCTGGGCTTACCACCACCAGTTAGTGATAGCAATAAGGGGTAAATTACAGCTATTTTACAAGACCATGAGCGTTTATTTTTATTTTTACAATGTACGAATATAAACTTACATGCTGTATAATCCTTCTGTATCTTTATTGCTGTGTGTAAAATGGATGGGCAAAAACTAGCATTGTATAACGTTAGTTAAGGATCTAGTCAGGGATGCGATGATCATGCAATTTTGACACTCGAGACAGACCAAATGAAGGGGAACAAAAGTAGCAGACAGGAGAGGAATTTGGAGGTTTAAATATATCCCTCTGGTGGCTGAGTTGACCTATTTTAAGAATTGCTATTGGTTTGTGGAGAAAAAGTAAAAAGTTTAATATGATGACGCAGAATTTGTTACAGGAAAAAATCACTGCCACCTGGTGAGGTTAGCATAGGGTGTCAGGTTATCTGATGGGACCAGCTACAATGTAGCACTCTACCAAGTGTAAGTAAATCGACAACTGTAATTGGCTGATGCGTATTTTGTGACGGAGGTCCAGATTAAATTTAAACATTTCCGAATGTTTGCAAGTATGGCCCCACTGTGTTTTCCAGGGATTTATTTATTTATTTATATCCATGCAGAAAATGAAAGGGGGAAAATAATCTCTCTCTCTTCCTCCCTCCCTCCTTCTCTTCCCTTCTCCAGTTTTCAGCAAATGGCTCCTCTAAACAGTGTCTTTTCACTAGCTAATAATAGCTGATTGTCCAATTTTCTCCAGTCACTTTAGAGAGGATGGAGGGTGGGATGGAGGTGGGGGAGATGCTGTTTGAGTCGGCCACACCATTGGAGTTAATGTCCCTCCTTTGGAGCCTGCAGCCTAGAATATGGTGCTGGCAGGACCACCGTGGGGTGGAAACATTTCTTTCTGTCTTTATTTCATTGCACATTCACCAAGGCGCCGACCAACGGAGAGTCGGAGAGAAAGAAAAAAGCGAAGAAAATAGACTGATGCCGTTTGGCGTTCGCCCATCCACTTGAACAATCCTCCTGACATTGAAGAGTTTACCACATCAGTCACCGGCTTCATTAATAAGTGTATCAATGGCATTGTCCCCACAGTGATCATATGTTCATACCTCAACCAGAAGCCATGGATTACAGGCAACATCTGCACATAGCTAAAGGCTAGATCTGCCACTTTCAAGGAGCAGGACACTAGCCCAGATGCTGATATGAAAAAATGCCCTATGCCCTCTGACAAACAATCAAACAGGCGAAGTGTCAATACACGACTAATGCTGATGCTCGTTGGATGTGGCAGGGCTTGCAAACTATCACAGACAACAAAGGGAAACCCAGCCGTGAGCTGCTCAGTGATGTGAGCCTACCATACAAGCTAAATGCCTTCTATGCTCGCATCGAGGCAAGCAACACTCAACCATGTTCACATCTCTTTCTCAACCTTGTTGGTGATCAGGCCTACCACCGTTGTTTCGTTAGCAAACTTAATGATGGTGTTGGAGTCATGCGTGGCCACGCAGTAATGGGTGAACAGGGAGTATAGGAGGGGACAATGTAAGGACCCCTGAGAAGCCCCTGTGTTGAGAATCAGCGTAGCAGATGTGTTGTTGTTTACCCTTACCACCTGGGGGCGGCCCTTCGGGAAGTCCAGGATCCAGTTGCAGAGGTGTATAATCCAAGGGTCCTTATCTTGGCATGGGTCCTGAGATCCTCTTCCTCCTCCTCCTCCTCCTCTTCTTACCATTTCAAATCAAACCATGGGTGGACCACTAACTGTTCTAGAGGACAGTGTGATCACGTTCCCTGTAGCATATGTGAATAAGACCTTTAGACCTTGTGTTGTCTAAAGGGTAAAAAATGTCCCGAGATTATGTTAAAAAGCAGAGAAAACCCCCTAAATTATATTTTTTCAACTTGAAATTTGATGACTTTTCCTAGAGTTACCCCAACGTTAGAAAAAGTGAAACATCGCCTTTGTTCACATTCCCATGAAAGCTGTACACCACCAGGGTACAAAGATTGTCTTAGGGTCATTTTTGTCCCGGCAGTTTTAAAATCATTTACACACTACAAAAACCATGCACGCACACACACACACACACACACACACACACACACACACACACACACCACACAATGAGAAATTGAGATTGTTTGCCACTGATTGAACTCAGAAAACTTTTGCATGTGCATCACCTCCCCTCCACGACCCCACACATGACTCAAGTTCACAGACAAAATAAACAATTTCAGACAAAAAACATTTTTTGAATGCATTGTTCACTAATGGGGAATGCAGTCAGAGGCTATAAAGGTTCTGCAGATGACAGTCCCCCCAGTTCTCTCTTTGCTGAAGCCATGAGTGCACATTTCAGTGCCCAACAGGTCGTAGTTCTGATTTTTTTCAGATGTCCAGGAGGAACAAGAGAACAATGATTATAATTTTTAATTCTTAAATTTTTTAAATATATATATACAAAACATACAATATACTTGCAGGGAACCTGCTCATCAACTACACCACACAAGTCATCCAACAGACTCCCACTCAGAACGACACACCGAAGAATCCAGGGTCAACTTTCTGCTCAAGTGCAGATCTCCCACCAGGCCAAAAAAACAGGGACCCGAACCCTCCAACAGTTCCGAACCCCCCCACAGTTCCCCAATATCTGTCCCTCAACCATCTGAGACCGCTCCCACAGTTCCACTGAAGAAGAAAAAAAGACAAAAAAGTAATACAATTAATTCCATTCCCCACCCTCAAGAACGCCCCAGTGGACCAACAAAGAAAACAAAAGAAAACAGCAAACAACAACGTAAGAAAAAACAAATCAAAGGACATCAAGGACAACTAAGATCATAACAGCAATGCCAACTGTATATTTTTGAGTGCATGTCTGGCACTAATATATGCGTCTGTGTATGTGTGTATTTGAATGAGAGTGTGTGAATATGCATGTGTACAAACACCTGCATGGCATCAGCCTCAGGCAAACCGGCATCAGCTGTGAAAACACTGCCCCTCAGTGTCATTCAAACTTACTTTTTATTATGTTTTATTTAGATTTTTTGAATCAAAATAACAATGATTTAGAAGAGGAGGAGGTATCTGAATACCTATGTGAGAATGCTGTTCATCGACTACAGCTTGGCATTTAACACCATAGTGCCCTCCAAGCTCGTCATCAAGCTCGAGACCCTGGGTCTCGACCCCGCCCTGTGCAACTGGGTACTGGACTTCCTGACGGCCCGCCCCCAGGTGGTGAGGGTAGGCAACAACATCTCCACCCCGCTGATCCTCAACACTGGGGCCCCACAAGGGTGCGTTCTGAGTCCTCTCCTGTACTCCCTGTTCACCCACGACTGCGTGGCCACGCACGCCTCCAACTCAATCATTTTGATTTTGCGGACAACACAACAGTGGTAGGCTTGATTACCAACAACGACGAGACGGCCTACAGGGAGGAGGTGAGGGCCCTCGGAGTGTGGTGTCAGGAAAATAACCTCACACTCAACGTCAACAAAACTAAGGAGATGATTGTGGACTTCAGGAAACAGCAGAGGGAACACCCCCCTATCCACATCGATGGAACAGTAGTGGGGAGGGTAGTAAGTTTTAAGTTCCTCGGCGTACACATCACAGACAAACTGAATTGGTCCACCAACACAGACAGCATCGTGAAGAAGGCGCTGCAAGTCCTCTGACAAATCAACTGTAAATTTCGGTGTTCCTCAAGGTTCAGTTTTTGAACCACTATTGTTTTCACTATATATTTTACCTCTTGGGGATGTTATTCGAAAACATAATGTTAACTTTCACTGCTATGCGGATGACACACAGCTGTACATTTCAATGAAACATGGTGAAGCCCCAAAATTGCCCTTGCTATAAGCATGTGTTTCAGACAAAAGGAAGTGGATGGCTGCAAACTTTCTACTTTTAAACTCGGACAAAACAGAGATGCTTGTTCTAGGTCCCAAGAAACAAAGAGATATTCTGTTGAATCTGACAATTAATCTTAATGGTTGTACAGTCGTCTCAAATAAAACTGTGAAGGACCTCGGCGTTACTCTGGACCCTGATCTCTCTTTTGAAGAACATATCAAGACCTTTCAAGGACAGCTTTTTTCCATCTACGTAACATTGCAAAAATCAGAAACTTTCTGTCCAAAAATGATGCAGAAAAATGTATCCATGCTTTTGTCACTTCTAGGTTAGACTACTGCAATGCTCTATTTTCCGGCTACCCGGATAAAGCACTAAATAAACTTCAGTTGGTGCTAAATATGGCTGCTAGAATCCTGACTAGAACCAAAAAATGTTATCATATTACTCCAGTGCTAGCCTCTCTACACTGGCTTCCTGTCAAAGCAAGGGCTGATTTCAAGGTTTTACTGCTAACCTACAAAGCATTACCTGGGCTTGCTCCTACCTATCTCTCTGATTTTGTCCTGCCGTACACGGACGCTACGGTCACAAGACGCAGGCCTCCTAATTGTCCCTAGAATTTCTAAGCAAACAGCTGGAGGCAGGGCTTTCTCCTATAGAGCTCCATTTTTATAACTCGGTCTCAACCTTTAAGTCCTTACTGAAGACTTATCTCTTCAGTGGGTCATATGATTGAGTGTAGTCTGGCCCAGGAGTGGGAAGGTGAACGGAAAGGCTCTGGAGCAACGAACCGCCCTTGCTGTCTCTGCCTGGCCGGTTCCCCTCTTCCCACTGGGATTCTCTGCCTCTAACCCAATTACAGGGGCTGAGTCACTGGCTTACTGGGGCTCTCTCATGCCGTCCCTGGAAGGGGTCCGTCACCTGAGTGGGTTGATTCACTGATGTGGTCATCCTGTCTGGGTTGGCGCCCCCCCCCTTGGGTTATGCCATGGCGGAGATCTTTGTGGGCTATACTCAGCCTTGTCTCAGGATGGTAAGTTGGTGGTTGAAGATATCCCTCTAGTGGTGTGGGGGCTGTGCTTTGGCAAAGTGGGTGGGGTTATATCCTTCCTGTTTGGCCCTGTCTGGGGTGTCCTTGGATGGGGCCACAGTGTCTCCTGACCCCTCCTGTCTCAGCCTCCAGTATTTATGCTGCAGTAGTTAATGTGTCGGGGGCTAGGGTCAGTTTGTTATATCTGGAGTACCTCTCCTGTCCTATTCGGTGTCCTGTGTGAATCTAAGTGTGCGTTCTCTAATTCTCTCTTTTCTCTCTCTCTCTCTCGGAGGACCTGAGCCCTAGGACCATGCCCCAGGACTACCTGACATGATGACTCCTTGCTGTCCCCAGTCCACCTGGCCGTGCTGCTGCTCCAGTTTCAACTGTTCTGCCTTATTATTATTTGACCATGCTGGTCATTTATGAACATTTGAACATCTTGGCCATGTTCTGTTATAATCTCCACCCGGCACAGCCAGAAGAGGACTGGCCACCCCACATAGCCTGGTTCCTCTCTAGGTTTCTTCCTAGGTTTTGGCCTTTCTAGGGAGTTTTTCCTAGCCACCATGCTTCTACGCCTGCATTGCTTGCTGTTTGGGGTTTTAGGTTGGGTTTCTGTACAGCACTTTGAGATATCAGCTGATGTACGAAGGGCTATATAAATAAATTTGATTTGATTTGATTCAACCTCAGGAGGCTGAAGAAATCCGGCTTGTCACCAAAAGCACTCACAAACTTCTACAGATGCACAATCGAGAGCATCCTGTCGGGCTGTATCACCGCCTGGTACAGCAACTGCTCCGCCCACAACCGTAAGGCTCTCCAGAGTGTAGTGAGGTCTGCACAACGCATCACCGGGGGCAAACTACCTGCCCTCCAGGACACCTACACCACCCGATGTCACAGGAAAGCCATAAAGATCATCAAGGACAACAACCACCCGAGCCACTGCCTGTTCACCCCGCTATCATCCAGAAGGTGAGGTCAGTACAGGTGCATCAAAGCTGGGACCGAGAGACTGAAAAGCAGATTCTATCTCAAGGCCATCAGACTGTTAAACAGCCACCACTAACATTGAGTGGCTGCTGCCAACACACGGACTCAACTCCAGCCACTTTAATAATGGGAATTGATGGGAAATGATGTAAAATATATCACTAGCCACTTTAAACAATGCTACCTAATATAATGTTTACATACCCTATATTATTCATCTCATATGTATATACTGTACTCTATATCATCTACTGCATCTTTATGTAATACATGTATCACCGGCCACTTTAGCTATGCCACTTGTTTACATACTCATCTCATATGTATATACTGTACTCAATACCATCTACTGTATCTTGCCTATGCCGCTATGTACCATCACTCATTCATATATCTTTATGTACATATTCTTTATCCCCTTACACTTGTGTCTATAAGGTATTAGTTTTGGAATTGTTAGCTAGATTACTTGTTGGTTATTACTGCATTGTCGGAACTAGAAGCACAAGCATTTCGCTACACTCGCATTAACATCTGCTTTGATTTTTTGTTTTGTTTTTTGTTTTGATTTGATTTGATTTGAAGAAGAAGATGGGGAAGAAGAAGAAGAAGAAAGAAGATGATGAAGAAATCCAACAAGCTGAAAGCGAGACATTTTTTGTCAAAGAACAGCAAAATAACATGGTCCTTGTCACCATTTGACAACCTGGCAGTATAAAATGTCATAAGGATGACCCCAGGGCCCACAGGACATGCAGTTGCCCACGCCCAGGACCTCACCATTCTACATGTTCATCACACCAGCCATCGAAAATAATCATCCTGGAGTTGACAAATTTGGAGGGTTCCCGTATATACGGAGACAACTGGAAAATGGATGGATGAGATTGACCTGCAAGCCTACATAGGGCTGCAAATTTTAGCAGGTTTGTATTGGTCTCTGTCACAATAGCTAGGAGTGGGGGGTGTGGAGTTTGAGTTTGAGTTTGAGTTTATTTTTATTTTTACAGGGACAGTGCACATTAATCAACGTTTCAGTAAAAGTGCCGGTTTTAGCCAGCCGGCTAATTTTCAACCGCAGTCCCTGGGCAGGTTATTAAAAACAATTACAATATAGACAATAGCAACATAGAACAAGCAAGACATAGCAACATAGGACAAGCAAGACGTAGCATACAGACAGAGCAACATAGAACAAAAAGCAGCAAGACAAAATTCATAAAAGCAACAAAGTGTTTCCACACCTCACAAGCTACAGACAACAGACAACATGGAGAGCGGCAACACACAGCTAGGGACCATGTTCACAAATCTGATTGACCTTTAGCCATGTCTTCAAGCATTTTGTGAAAGTGTGATATGTGGTGCAGTTATGTGTGTCTGATGGCAGTGTATTCCAGACATGGGAAGCTCTCACAGAGAATGCAGATTTACTAAAGGTGCTTTTCCTTAGGGGAACTATACAGTCACCTCTCATGGCAGACCTTGTGGATCTGCTGCCATATGTCTGGGTTTTCTGTTTAACAAAAATATTGAGTGGAGGGGGAGCCAGGCCATTAAGGATCTTGAATACAAGACATGCATCGGTGTATTGCACAAGATTTTCCCAACTCAAGAGCTCATGCTTTCTAAGGATGTGACAATGATGATGGCTATGGGGCTTCCTATCAAGCACTTTGAGAGCCTGTTTGTAGACAGACTGAATAGGTTTTAATGTTGTACAGCAAGCTTGGGCCCAACTAGTCAAGCAGTATGTTAAGTGGGGGAGTATCATAGATTTGAAGTACAGTTTTGCTACCTCTGTAGTCAAACAATTTCGTATAAATCGGAAATTAGCTTGGTTGAATTTGGTTATTTGAATTACCTTTTTCACATGCTTTTTAAAAGAGAGGTTGGAATCAAGTATGATGCCAAGGTACTTAAAATCGGATACCACCTGGAGCTTCTCCCCTGACACATAGACATCTGGCTCAGTAGCATCTGTTGCCCTCTTTGTGAAGAACATGCAAACAGTTTTTTTCACATTGAGATGCAGACACGAGTCACTGAGCCACTTTGTAACCTGGACCATTACAGTAGTGAGTTCTTGTGCAGCTTGTTGTTTGCTCTTTGCATGCACATATATCACTGTATCATCTGCATACATTTGAACTTGAGACCCAGTACAGACAGAAGGCAGATCATTAATGTACAGGCTGAACAGGAGGGGCCCCAGTATTGACCCTTGGGGCACGCCCACATCATAGCTACGAGTGGGCGACAGCTCATTGCTCACTCTGACACACTGAGTTCTGCCTTCAAGGCATCAGGGGAAAAGTTGAACTTGGACAATTTTGTGATGAGAATCTCATGGTTAACAGTATCAAAAGCCTTCCTTAGGTCCAGAAACACAGCCCCAACAGCACCCCCTTTGTCCATCTTGGACTTCACATTTTCCAGAAGAAAGCAGTTGGCCGTTTCTGTGGAGTGTTTCGCTCTGAAGCCAAACTGCATGGAGTGTAATGTGAAGGGGCTGTTGTTGAGGTGGGCAATCAGTTGTTCTGCTACACACTTTTCAACAACCTTTGACACCACAGGTAGTATACTAATGGGCCTGTAGTTACTCACGTTAGCAGGGTCGCCTGATTTAAAGATGGCCGTTATTATGGCCAACTTCCATACCCTTGGAAACACACCGAGACCAATAGATGTGTTGGTGACCTTAGTAATGGGGCCAATGAGTGACTCTTTGTAGTTTTTAAGAAAGGTAGAGTCCACCCCAAACACATCTTTGGCTTTAGAGTTCTTTAGTGAGCTAATCACCTTGTTCACCTCTGACTCAGAAACCTCCCTTATGATGAAGACAGGTTGAGTGTCATTCACTAGCACTGAGCCCAAGAAACCAGTGGAGGGGTTCTGTGTCAGTACCCTGACAGAGTCAATAAAGTAGGAATTGAAGGCTATTGCTATTTCGACTGCATCCTGTGTTAGATTGTTATTCACCATGATTTCTAGTCTTTTTGTAGTGTTACTATGGTCTTTCCCTGTTAACTTTTTTAGATTCTCCCATATCAATTTAGAATTTCCCTTTGCCTCACCAATTATGTTAATAAAAAAGTTTGCCTTGGCCTGTCTGATTTCTTTCATCACCTTATTTCTCAACATGGTAAACCTACGTCTGTCATGCTCTAATTTAGATTTTAAGGCTATTTTTAGAGCATAATCTCGTTCTTTCATCAATTTCCAGATTTCTCCATTTAGCCAAGGAAGAGTGCTCTTTTGGCCAGGTTTGGATTTGATTTTCTTTAGGAAGCCATTTATTGTAGTCTGGATTGTGGATAGAAAAACCTGACTATCAGCTTCCACGTCTGTATAGGACAAGAGATCATTCCAGTTTATTCCCTTAATTGCTTTTTCAAAATAGTTTAATTCACTCTTAGGTATTCTGAGTTGATCCGGCTTTCTAACAGTAGAGAGGTTAAACCTGCTCTTAGACAGCTTTCTGGCTATAAGTGTCAGATTATGATCAGACAGCCCAGTAATCATATTGAATGATTTAGTCACTCTCTCTGGTTTATTACTGAACACCAAATCAATCTGTGTTTTAGAGCAGCAAGTCACCCTGGTTGGCCCTTTAACTAGCTGTGTAAGGTCAAAGGTATTAGTGATCCGTTTGAGGGTTTTCCTACAACACTTGTCTTCATAATTCATGTTAAAATCTCCCATTAAGATGACCTCTTTCCCAAAATCACATTCCCTAAGCATGGTATTAAACTGATCAAAAAACACACTTTTGGTGGAAGGTGGCCTATACATTCCAATGAGGGTAAAAGACATTTGGGGAGACAGTGTAACGTTCAGGCCGATACATTCTAGTTCATTATCACATGACCACTCAATTTGTTTACATCGGATATGTTCTTTAATGTAAATCATCACACCCCCTCCTCTTCCTTCAATCCTGTCTCTCCTGAAAACATTGTAGCCAGGCACAATCAAGGGAGCATATGGAGAGTGTTTATGGAGCCATGTCTCTGAGAGGCAGAAAAAGTCAAGGTTGGAGTCTGTGAGTAGATGTTGAATTTGATCACTTTTTGGAATGACACTACGAATGTTCAAGTGCCCCCCTAGTAGTCCCTTGGGCTTAGCTCGTGGGTCCCAGATGACTCGAGAGTGATTGACACACATTTTCTGACGGCTGGGTTTAGACCGTTTTGTTTCGTTTTGAATAGGGGCAGTTCGGTAGCGCAATTAACAATCCCTCCCGCCTGCACTGGATGCGGGGAACTAATTAAAATAGCTTGCGTACCAGAAGCAGAGTCAGGGAACGCATATAGCGACTCTGGTATGTTTGAAGAGTCAAAATCTATCCTGGAGCCGGGTGAGTCGAGAGAAACCATAGGATCATAGCACTCACCCACCTCCACAGCGGCGACGACCAGTGGACGAGGCCATCCACCGCTCTCCACTCCGGTGCGTATCACTGGCTCGGTGATATTGGGCCCAGGATTGAGTTGTACATCCCCGGAGAGCAGGAGGGTAGTGAACAGGTAGTTTAACAGTTTCCGATAAATGTTGGACTTGTGTTTGTTACGCCTAAGCGGTTCAGTAGAATAAGGAGCGAGGTAGACTTGGCCATTATTCAGAACATTATGGTATGCTGTGTACTGTCCGCTCCCGTGGAACGGTGAACCAATGTGTTTGGTGTTGATATTCTCCGGTAGTAGACGGATTGTGTCATCCCAGCAAGGACGCACTGAGATTATCAGTAGAGCAGCTACATAACTGACAATCATGGCAGAGTACTGGAGATAAAACACATAATTGCGCTTTAACTCTTTGCATGAGTTACTTAGCTGGGATCGGCGTACACCTGATGGTTTAGATAAAATTACAGCATTCGTATGAGAAGCGGCACCTGCCGCACCACCCTGTCTTCCATCCGCCATTTTCCTTCCTTCCTTCCTCAGTCAGGCACAGAGAGCAAAGTTTCCAAATGAGACGTATTTATTCCAAGCTGGGTCAAGCCAAAAACAACAGGCACAATGACCACAAAAACGGGACAGCAAACAATCCGTATAGGAACAAAACACAAACATCCACTGACAGAAAGGAAATAAGGCCCCACAAAAGCAGAAGGGCCCTGAAGGCTTAAATAGCCCCGAATAAACAACACATAAGGTACAGGTGAAAACAATCAAGACAAAACCAACAGTAAAGGGAAAAGGAATCGGTGGCAGCTAGTAGACCGGTGACGACGACCACGGAGCGCCGCCCGAACAGGGAGAGGAGACACCTTCGGTGGAAGTCATGACAGTACCCCACCTGACACTGGCCCGCACCGACACCGGCCTCGAGGGCGACCCGGAGAGCGAGGCACAGGGCGATCTGGATGGAGGCGGTGGAAATCACTCAATAGTGATGGATCCAAGATGTCCTCCACCGGTACCCAGCACCTCTCCTCCAGACCGTACCCCTCCCAATCCACGAGGTACTGCAGGCCCCTCAGCCGGCATCTAGAGTCCAGAATGGAACGTACTGTGTACTCTGGGGGCCCCTCGATGTCCAGAGGGGGCGGAGGGACCTCCGGCACCTCACTTTCCTACACATGAAACAAGGGGTTAATGCGATAGTAAGAAGAGAGCTGTAACCTATAACACTCCCCATTTATCCTCCTCAGGAATTTAAATGGCACCACACACCGGGCCCCCAGCTTCCGACAGGGCAGGCGGAGGGGCAGGTTTCGGGTCGAGATCCAGACCCGGTCCCCCGGTGCGAATACGGGGGCCTCACTGCGGTGGCGGTCAGCACTCACTTTCTGCCGCCCACCAGCCTGTTTGAGCGACTCCTGGACGGCTCTCCAGGTCTCCTTTGAGCGCTGCACCCACTCCTCCACCGCAGGAGCCTCGGTCTGTCTCTGATGCCACGGTGCCAGGACCGGCTGGTAGCCCAACACGCACTGGAAAGGCAACATGTTCGTGAAGGAGTGGCGGAGTGAGTATTGAGCCACCTCCGCCCATGGGACGTACCTCGCCCATTCTCCTGGCCGGTCCTGGCAATACGACCGCAGAAACCTACCCACATCCTGGTTCACTCTCTCGACCTGCCCATTGCTCTCGGGGTGAAAACCTGAGGTCAGGCTGATCGAGACCACCAGATGCCACATGAACGCCCCCCAAACTCGGGACGTGAACTGGGGAGCCTGAACAGAAACGATGTCCTCAGGCACCCCGTAGTGCCGGAAGACGTGGGGAAACAGGGTCTCTGCAGTCTGCAGGGCCGTAGGGAGACCGGGCAACGGGAGGAGACGGCAGGACTTCAAAAACCGATCCACAACGACCAGGATCGTAGTGTTCCCCTGAGACGGGGGAAGGTCAGTGAGGAAATCCACCGACAGATGTGACCAAGGCCGTTGTGGAACGGGGACGGGCTGTAACCTCCCTCTAGGCAGGTGTCTAGGAGCCTTACTCTGAGCGCACACCGAACAGGAGGAGACATAAAACCTCACGTCCTTCGCTAAAGTTGGTCACCAGTACTGCCCCCTAAGACCCCGCATTATCCTCCCAATTCCCGGCTGACCCGAAGAGGGTAGTGTATGGGCCCACCGGATCAATTTGTCACGAACACCAAGTGACACGTATTTACGACCTGCTGGACACTGTGGGGCCGCGGGTTCTAACCGTGACTCCCGCTCGATGTCCGCGTCCACCTCCAACACCACCGGTGCCACCAGACATGAAGCTGGAAGTATGGAGGATGGACCGCTCCTCGGTGTCATAGAGACGGGACAGTGCATCGGCCTTAGTGTTAAGGGAACCTTGTCTATAGGAGATGGTGAAACTAAATCTGGTGAAAAACATGGCCCACCTTGCCTGGCGAGGATTCAGTCTCCTCGCTGCCCGGATGTACTCCAGATTATAGTGGTCAGTCCAGATGAGAAAAGGGTGTTTAGCCCACTCAAGTCAATGTCTCCACACCTTCAGAGCTTTTACCACAGCCAGCAATTCCTGGTCCCCCACATCATAGTTTCACTCCCCGGACCGAGCTACCTCGAAAAAAAAAAGAGCAAAGGCGGAGCTTCGGTGGCGTGCCCGAGCGCTGTGATAGCACGGCTCCAACCCCAGCCTCGGACGCGTCCACCTCCACTATGAACGCCAAAGAGGGGTCCGGATGTGCCAATATGGGAGCATCCGTAAACAGCACCTTCAGATGACTAAAAGCTCTGCCCGCCTCCACTGACCACCGCAAACACACCAGCCCTCCCTTCAACAGTGAAGTTATGGGAGCAGCCACCTGGCCAAAACCCCTGATAAACCTCCGGTAGTAATTGGCAAACCCTAAAAACCGCTGCACCTCCTTTACCGTGGTCGGAGTAGGCCAATTACGCATGGCTGCAACGCAGTCACACTCCATCACCACCCCAGATGTGGGAATGCGATACCCCGGGAAGGAAATGGCTTGTTTGGACACACATTTCTCAGCCTTGACGTACAGGTCAGGCTCCACCAGTCGCCCAAGTACCTTGCGCACCAGAGACACATGCGCAGCGCGTGTTTGCGGAATAGATCAGAATGTCATCGATATACACCACCACACTCTGCCCGTGCAGGTCCCTGAGAATCTCGTCTACGAAGGATTGAAAGATGGCTGGAGCATTCTTCAAGGTACTCATAATGGCCAGATGTGGTACTAAAAGCGGTCCTCCACTCATCTCCCTCCCGGATACGCACCAAGTTATACGCACTCCTGAGATCCAGTTTTGTGAAAAAGAGCGCTCATTGAAATGATTTCACCGCTGTAGCAATGAGACGGAGCGGGTAACTAAACCCCACTGTGATGTAATTTAGACCTCTATAATCAATGCACGGACGCAGACCTCCCTCCTTCTTCTTCACAAAAAGAAACTCGAGGAGACGGGTGACATGGAGGGCCGAATGTACCCCTGTCCCAGAGATTCAGTGACATATGTCTCCATAGCCACTGTCTCCTCCTGTGACAGCGGGTACATGTGAAGTGCTGAGTTTACCTGAACGTTTATTGCACAATCCCCTTGTCGATGAGGTGATAATTGGGTAGCCCTCTTTTTACAGAAGTCGATATTCTGAGGGAATGCGCACAGTGGAAACCTAGTCTGGACTCTCCACCGTCATTGCACCGATGGAAACTCCTATACACCTACCTGAACACTCCTCTGACCACCCCTTTAGAGCCCCCTGTTTCCATAAAATCTTAGGATTGTGAATAGCCAACCAGGGAATCCCCAGCACCACTGGAAACGCAGGCGTATCAATGAGGGAAAGACTAATCCGCTCCTTACAGGTGAAAACAATCAAGACAAAACCAACAGAAAAGGGAAAAGGAATCGGTGGCAGCTAGTAGACCAGTGACGACGACCGCCGAGTGCCGCCAGAACACTGAGAGGAGTCACCTTCGGGGGAAGTGGTGACAGTCCCGAGGCAAGGCTACATGTGGTCTCTGGGATGCAGAGAGTGGAAGGGTGATTTTCCAGGCCACGATGCCACTGAAAGTATTCCACACATTCTCAAGAATGCTATGATTTGATAACCGTGAGTCAAGATCTGCAAGACATGTGAGAGACAAACTGGCAGCCATAAGAGAGGTCTGGGAGAAATTAGTGGAGCATCTGCCATACCTTTACAACCTTGGGCCAATGGTTCATAAAATGGGAGAAGACTGGTATTTTGTAGTTTAATCCCTCATTGTACAGTATATAGAAATATATCAATATGTTGCTAAAAAAGTTCAAGACTGTTATTGTTTCCATTCAATACAATACATTCAAAACTACTTTCTGCACATTGCTGCTACTTTCTTCGGCTATACAAGTGCTCTCTTGCTAAAAAAAAGCATGTGTACACCTATGCAGTACCTTTAGCAATAATTATGAAAACAATTATGACAGGTGTGTTGTAATAAAAACTAGTGGTGTCCACTGATTTAAACGTAGTCTTTCTGCATTGTGAAGAGGGAAAACCCAAATATTCATAAAGTTTGTGATGAATGACAGGTTGTTTCTTCATGCAAAATGGATTTGGGGTCTAAAATTCAATTAAGCTGCTTTATTTTAAGTGAAGGCGGATAATGTTTTACCCTTAGGACAAGGAGAGTATACGGAATGCTAAGACTACACAAGGGTTAAACAGGTTAACATTCACAAGGCTGCAGGGTCAGACAGACTATCAGGATGCATACTTAGAGCATGCGCTGACCAGCTGGCAAGTGTCTTCACTGACATTTTCAACCTATCCCTGACCCAGTCTGTAATACCTACATGTTTCAAGTAGACAACCATATTCCCTGTACCCAAGAACGCCTGTGTACATATCTACCTCAATGACCTCATAACCCTGCACATTGACTCTGTACGGGTACTCCTTGTACATAGCCAAGTTATTGTTACTCACTTTGTATCTATTATTACTTTTATTTTTGCCTGTTTTACTTTTCTATTATTTCTCTATTTTCTTTCTCCCTGCAGTGTTGGGAAGGGCCCGTAAGCATTTCACTTTTAGAGCACACCTGTTGTTTACGAAGCATGTGACCAATAACATTTGATTTGAAAGGGTAAGGGGAGGAGGAGGAAGAGATGTGAACATGGTAAATCGCTGACTGCACGGGACCTGACAACAAGCAAGATTGCCATCGCACCTGGAGATGATGGGCGGTGTGTGGGCAGCCCATATATCCCTCTCTCCTCCCCTCACTCCCTCCACTCCCTGCCACTCCCTCCGTGGGAAGGGAGTTACCACCTCGATATTTCATTATCACTTACCACGGCCGAGCCTGATCAAGGCTGCTATGCTGCTGAGAGAGACACTTAATTTTCCATTTCATTTTTTAAATAACAACCTGAGAGTCTTAGATGAAGCCTTTAAATTGTAATTGGAAAACGCTGGCTGAAATATGATGTGAGTCGAGAAGCTCTAGACTGTTCAGAGACTATCCAATCCAATCGTCGCAGTAATAAACATGTAAACCAGATGGAGCTAATACGAGAGCTGGCCGGGCCCCTTTACATACCTCTGACAGACAGAGAGAGTGTACAGAACCTTGGCCTTTGCCTTGCATTGTCTCCCAACCTAACTGTGTTTTGTGTGAAGAAATCAACCAACCCGGTTTCTGCAATCACACTCTTCTCGCCCAGCAACCAGACCAAGCATTCCTCTCCTGGACTTTTATTGCATTGCGTTGGCTCTCCAAGACAAACAGTAATAAAGCCAAGGTAACCATGGATACTCAAGGACGAAAGCTTTTTTTTCTCTATTTCCTTCCCAACACCTTTAAACCTGGTGTCTTTAGAATATAAACCCTCACAATCAGTCTTTTTATTACTCCTCAAGGTTATATGGAGACAGCATGGGAAGGAATATAATGCAGCTAGTTATTTTGTCAACACCCTGACAAAGGGGGCTCTGAGAAATGTTAATACTGTATCAGACTGTGATTGTTAGCATTGACTTTAATAAATGTCTTTACAATGACTGTTATGAGTTGAGAACAATACACTGGTCCTGTGAGTCTGTTTTGTTATAACTCATACAAACAGGGGGTAAATTCCAAATTCCCTGTATAGTGCACTACTTTTGACCAGGGCCCATAGGGAATAGTGGGCCATTTGGGACTCACTTTCTCATAATCTGACAAATGCAGTGAAGCAGGGATTTATAACCAGGTCTCTAAACATTGTTTTATTCAATATATAATTTCATACACTGTTTATTTTGAGTGGAAATGTTGTCTTGACAAAGCTAAGTCTTGATGAATAACATTGATTCATCGGATCTCTAAACGTTGTTTTATATAACACATTGTTGTTACATCCTAGCTTAGATCTTGAGAAAGCCAGCTAATAAAAACATCAGGAAATTAAAAAGATGGGGAGGGAGTCACTCAGTCCAGATGAACTTAGCAGTCCATCTATTAGTCCTGTCACTATCTCTCATTACAGGTCATAGTTTCTGTGCTGCCCTTCAGTCAAACATCAAATCAAATCAAATTGTATTGGTCACATACACATATTTAGCAGACGTTACTGCGGTTGTAGCGAAATACTTATGTTCCTTGCTCCAAAAGTGCAGTAGTATCTAACAGTGTAGTAATATCTAAAAACAATTCACAACATTACACACAAATCTAAAAGTAAAAGAATGGAACGAAGAAATACATCTCCACTGCGGTCCCGTCGATGTGGACCTCTCATTCCCAATGACAAACACATCCAGATGAGGCAAATACCTCTTCTGTTTCCTTTTCTTTCATGTTAAAGTGTGACACATACCATTATCTTTTGAGGTGACATTTTTCTGTACAAAGAGACAGTAATGGTTTTAACATGACCAATGGAGAGAGTCAATACAAAAGGAAAGAGGACTGTGGGACAAAGATGTTTTTTCTGGCCAGCCAGACTAGATGTAAAAGTTTAAGATTCTCCCTGAGGAGGTATTGACAGGGATGTCATAGACTTTCCTAACGCCTTCCTTCCACACTGCGTGTATGTGTATGTGTGTGTGTGTGTGTGTGGTCAAGGTTATGCTCGCCTGAGGCAGAGTACCTTATGATAAGCTGTAGACCACACTATTTACACAGAAAGTTTTAATCTATATTTTTTGTAGTTGACTATTTACAGTGCCTTGCAAAAGTATTCATCCCCTTGGCATATTTCTTATTTTGTTGCATTACAACCTGTAATTTAAAATTATTTTTATTTGGATTTCATGTAATGGACATACACAAAATAGTCCAAATTGGTGAAATGAAATGAAAAAAATAACATGTTTCCAAAAATTCGAAAAGATTTCAAACGGAAAAGTGGTGTGTGCATATGTATTCACCCCCTTGCTATGAAGCCCCTAAATAAGACCTGGTGCAACCAATTACCTTCAGAAGTCACATAATTAGCTAAAAAATATTAAGCTGTGAGCAATCTAAGTGTCACATGATCTGTCACATGATCTCAGCATATACACACCTGTTCTGAAAGGCCCCAGAGTCTGCAACATCACTAAGCAAGGGCACCACCAAGCAAGAGGCACCATGAAGACCAAGGAGCTCTCCAAACAGGTCTGGGACAAAGTTGTGGAGAAGTACAGATCAGGGTTGGGTTATAAAATAATATCCAAAACTCTGAACATTCCACGGAGCACCTTTAAATCCATTATAAAAAGAAATGGAAAGTATATGGTACAACAAAAAACCTGCAAAGAGAGGGCCTCCCGCCAAAACTCACAGACCAGGCAAGAAGGGCATTAATCAGAGAGGCAACAAAGGCACCAAAGATAACCCTGAAGTACCTGCAAAGCTCCACAGTGGTGATTGGAGTGTCTGTTCAAAGGACCACTTAAAGCTGTATAGTCCACAGAGCTGGGCTTTACGGAAGATGGCCAGAGAAAAAAACATTGCTTAAAGAAGAAAATAAGCAAACCCGTTTGGTGTTCGCCAAAAGGCATGTGGGCGAAAACCAAACACCAAGAAGGTACTCTGGTCAGATGAGACTAAAATTGAGCTTTTTGGCCATCAAAGACAATGCTATGTCTAGCGCAAACCCAACACCTCCCATCACCCAGAGAACACCATCACCACAGTATAGCATGGTGGTGGCAGCATCATGCCGTGGGGATGTTTTTCATCGGCAGGGACTGGGAAATTGGTCAGAATTGAAGGAATGATGGATGGCACTAAAAGCAGGGAAATTCTTGAGGGAAATCTGTTTCAGTCTTCCAGAGATTTGAGACTGTGATGTAGGTTCACCTTCCAGCGGGACAATGACCCCAAGCATACTGCTAAAGCAACACTCGAGTGGTTTAAGGGGAATCATTTAAATGTCTTGGAATGTCCTCGTCAAAGCCCAGACCTCAGTCCAATTGAGAATCTGTGGTATAACTTAAAGATCACTGTACACCAGCGGAGCCCATCCAACTTGAAGGAGCTGGAGAGGTTTTGCCTTGAAGAATGGGCAAAAAAATCCAGTGGCTAGATGTGCCAAGCTTATAGAGACATACCCCAAGATACTTGCAGCTGTAATTGCTGCAAAAGTTGGCTCTGGGGGTGAATAGTTATGCACGCTCAAGTTTTTGTTTGTCTTTTTGTTGTTTGTTTCACAATTAAAATATTTTGCATCTTCAAAGTAGAAGGCATGTTGTGTAAATCACGTGATACAAACCCCCCGAAAATCCATGATAATTCCAGGTTGTAAGGCAACAAAATAGGAAAAATGCCAAGGGGAGTGAATACTTTCACAAGCCACTGTACCACCACAAACCGATGCAGGCACTAAGACCGCTCTTAACGAGCTGTATAAAGCCATAAGAAAACAAGAGAATGCTCACCTAGAAGTGGCGCTCCTAGTGGCTGGGGACTTTAATGCAGGAAATCTTAAATCCGTTTTAACTCATTTACTACCAGCATGTTACCTGTGTAACCAGAGGAAGAAAAACTCTAGACCACCTTTACTCCACACACAGAGACCCTGCCCTCCATTTGGTAAATCTGAACATAATTCTATCATCCTGATTCCTGCTTACAAGCAAAAACTCAAGCAGGAAGTACCAGTGACTTGCTCAATACGGAAGTTGTCTGATGATGTGAATTATGAATTATTCCTCATCAATATACACAAAATACTCCAAAATGACAAAGCAATATCAGGTTAAAAACAAAACAAAAAATTAAATATCTTATTTATATACGTATTCAGACCCTGCTATGATCCCCGAAATTGAGCTCAGGTGCATCCTGTTTTCATTGGTCATCCTTGAGATGTTTCTACAACTTTATTGGAGTCAACCTGTGGTAAATTCAAACGATTGGACATGATTTGGAAATGCACACATATGTCTATATAAGGTCCCACAGTTGACAGTGCAAAACAGACCAAAAACCAAGCAACGAGGTTGAAAGAATTGTCCGTAGTGCTCCAAGACAGGATTGTTATGAGGCACACATCTGGGGAAGGGTACCAAAACATTTCTGCAGCATTGAAGGTCCCCAAGAACACAGTGGCTTCCATAATTCTTAAATGGAAGAAGTTTGGAACCACCAAAACCCCTTCTAGAGTTGGCCTTCAGGCCAAACTGTGCAATCAGGGGAGAAGGGCCTTGGTCAGAGAGGTGACAAAGAACTTGATGTTCACTCTGACAGAGTTCCAGAGTTCCTCTGTGGAGATGGGAAAACATTCCAGAAGAACAATAATCTCTGCAGCCCTCCAATCAGGCCTTCTATGGTAGAGTGGTCAGACAGAAGTCACTCCTCAGTAAAAGGTATATGACAGATCTAAAGGGCTCTCGGACCATGAGAACAAGATTTTCTGGTCTGATGAATCTAAGATTGAACTCAAGCGTCACATCTGGAGGAAACCTGGCACAATCCCTACGGTGAAGCAGGGTTGTGGCAGCATCATGATGTGAGGATTTGTTTTCCGATGGAAGGTCCTGGGAGACTTGTCAGGATCGAGGGAAAGATAAATGGAGCAAAGTACAGAGAGATCATTGATGTGGACCTCAGACTGGGGCGAAGGATCACCTTCCAATAGGACAACGACCCTAAGCACACAGCCAGGACAACGCAGGAGTGGCTTTGGGACTAGTCTCTGAATTTCAATTGAGTGGCCTAGCCAGAGCCTGGACTTGAACCCAATCTAACATCTCTGAAGATACCTGAAAATAGCTGTGCAGCGACACTCCCAATCCAACCTGACAGAGCTTGAGATGATCTGCAGAGAAGAATTGGAGAAACTCAAGTGTGCCATGCTTGTATTTTCATACCCAAGAAGACTCTCAGCTGTAATCTCAACAAAGTACTGAAGAAAGGGTCTGAATACTTATGTAAATTTTTTCATTTGCAAATATTTCTAAAAGCCTGTTTTTGCTCTGTCATTATTACAGCCTTTTAAAATAAGGCTGTAAACGTAACAAAATGTGGAAAAGGCAAGGGGTCTGAATATTGTCAGAATGTTCATATTCAGTTCATAATACCAAAATTATTGGTTAATCGCTTGTAAGTAAGCATTTTAAGTAAGCAGGTCTACACCTGTTGTATTCAGGGCATGTGACAAATAAAATGCGATTTGATGTGTGTGTGTGTGTGTGTGTGTGTGTTTGTAGCTAAATCCTGTAGAGGTGCTCTCAGCAATGATAAGGTAGGTTGCTGGTAGGACCACAGAGTCTCACAGTAGCTTTTCCCATGTGTTGAAGGGGAGAAGACAAGTTATCCTCTTCTAAATAGACACTCATTAGAGTGTTTGTAGCCTCTGCCTCTGCCGAGGTGTGACAAGAATGTTTACAGTTCACACTGAGGCCTTTGTGTCTTTTACTACGGTTGTAATCCAAACCAGGAGGTGCACATATAGTAGCTATGTTTCCATTCGTCAACACTAGCCATGTATGACAAAATATACTCAGTATTCAGATGATAACCACTTCAACACATACTGCTCGGTCTGGTTTCCTGGACACAGATTAAACCTAGTCCTTGACAAAAAAGGACTTCCAATGGAGATTCTCCATTTAGCATGCTTTTTAGAGTAGTACTGGGATGAATCTTTCTGGGATACCAGACTTTAGTGTTTTAGGTGTTTATTCAGAAAAAGGACATGATTAAAGGATAAATAAGCAAACACCAGATCTAGATCAGTGGAGGCTCCTCAGAGGAAGGGGAGGGCCATCCTACTCAGTGAATTTAATAAAATGTAAATAGTAAAACATGAAAATTGTTGTCCTATTTTGATACAAATATACTAAATATATTCACGTCACCTAATAACTGATTAAAACACACTGTTTTGCAATCAAGTATCAGTATGTTTCAATAGTACCATCTAGGGAAGCACCATGGTGTAGTCGGAGGACATCTATTTTCCGTCCTAATGTGGGTACATTGACTTCAATACAAAACCAAAACCTTTCAGTGTATTTTTTTCTTCTTAGTTTACCTTTGAAATACTTAGCTAATGCAGCTAATTTAGCCTACTCAACAAACTGACTCAGACAGAGAGGAATGCTATTTATTTTAGCTAGCTGGCTAAGGCTATCAAACACTGCAACTCTTCCAAGTCAAAGTAAGCTTTCGGTTTTATTAATTTATTGTCCTGGGGCCTGCCTCTGTAACTGCTAAACTGCTTGCTGCGCACTGTACTGTGTGATTGTACACATGGATTGGATTGTGAGTTTACTAAAGCCTTAGTTCGGGTTTGTTGACTGTAACTATATGGTGACAACGCTTTATGCTGGGTAGAGGTTATGGTATGAAGATTTGAGAGGTTTCTGAGCCTGGTCACAGACAGCTGTTGTGTTGTGGACTGAGTCCACAAGCAAAAGGAAAAGATGAGAGGAGGAGAGAGCACATAGATGGGAGAAAGAATTATACAATGAGCAATGATGCTGTATGTGGACACTGTGTAAGTGATCTGTGTATGGGTGATAAGCAGCGTCTTCATTCCTCCAATTCTGTTGCAAAACGTTTCTTAAACGGAAGCAAAAGTAACGAAATGGGGAGGGACATAACTGAATTTGACCGTTAGAAAGTCTAATTTTAGACTAATGTTTACACCCCAGATCAGCTGGATGCAGTCAAGAGTGTGCACGGTGGTATTGATTGTATTACTGTCTGTCACCTTGATTACTCCAATTTGTCTCTCAACCTTGTAGGCCAGGTTGTAGCAACCTCATGATGGGTCTAGGGCAAATTATAGTATCATTTAGTAGCCCAAACCTATCGATGTTACATTGAGCTGGGTGAATGGAATATGATTGAGAGTCATCCAATATGCTGTAATAGAAAAAAGGCCATGCTCATAAAAAATAGAATCGTCCTCCCTGATCTTAAACCACTGATCTAGACCAAGCACATAACATTGGCTTGTCTGCTTTTATTTAACAAAGTTTCATTAAGGTCAGAATACTTTCATGAGGGTGCCATGTTTGCATGGTTGCATAATATCGCTAGCAACAACAGTCCCTTAGCTAACCCAGAACAGGGAGCATGGGTTGCTAAGACTAATGGGAGTCAAAATGTTGCATCAGTCTTGCACAAAAACCTTATCACACACACATATTCTTAAAATCCCCATTTCAGTCTCTTTGAATCTGTAATCGTGTTGTTCCCCACTACAGTGCCCTAAAAAGACGAATGGACAATAATCAGCTCTAGAGAAGAGCTTAACTCTCAGCTCTCTTTTCTTTCACCAGACAATGGGAGAATATGAAATTATTTGAACAAACAGAGAGTGGTAAGTGTATTTTGGGGATCCTTCATCCCTGTGCTCAGGCAGTCCCCTACATGACTGGCTGAATGTCCTTTCACATTGAGTGGGGAGATACACTCACAAACTTACAAACGCACACAGACATACACACTCGGAGGGTGATTCATTGGAAGCCTTCCACATCTTTGAATAGGATAAGTGCAATATAGACGACAGAATGTTGAATAACATTTTCCACTACATACATAAACCTTCCTACAGTACCTCTGTCCATCACTCTCTCTCTGAATCTCTTTCTCTCTCTCATCCACTCTATGTCCCTCTCTCTCTCACACTCCATATCTTTCTTTCTCCCACTGCTTTGTCACAGAGTTTTTGCAAACTTCCTCCCTGAATTGAGAGTAGAGCTAGGGCGGACCTGGTATCTTTGGATGCATCTGAAATGGCAGCCTATTCCCTATATAATGCACAGCACTATGTAGTGCACTATGTAGGTGAAAGGGTGCCATTTCAGACGCATAGTTTACCTCTATTACCCACTGTCAAGATTAAATAAGATTGTGCTTCCAGGACAATAATGTGGACATCCACCATAAGCGTCCACCATAAGCGTCCATCACATTCACACCAGTATCACTTTACCTCCAAAAGCAATATCAGGGTGTGCTCTTCCATTCATCTCTCTCTCTCTCTCTCTCTCTCTCATTTGGATTAAGCAATCCCTGGTCTTTATCTCTCTTCCCTCCTCTGTTTCTCCACAGTGTTGTCTTTTCTTATCACAGTTGAACCAAGAGCCTGCTCACCACCACCTCCTCACCACCCACTCAGCTTCCCAACCAAAACCCAGTCACACACAGAAAGGCAAGATTAAGTTCTGTGACATCAGACAGGCAATCACCCACTACCAGTACCTTCTCCTCGGGATAGAATCACCCTTGTTGCCTCATCCAAGACCCCAAACTGCTATCGGAACCCTTTTTAATCTCCAGTCTCTTCGATAAGGTGTTGCCGGGCAGATAAGGATAATATAGTATTTACCCATTGGGTTAAGTGCCTATGCAACATCCATGCTTCCTCTCTCTTCCTGTCTTAAAGCTACTGTGAACAGCGTCTTTAGTTTGGGTAGTCTATACTTGTTGATCCAATTGTATTGAACAAATTAGTGATACAATGCTGAGCCCTTGTGTTTTGTTGACAGATCTGTTGATTAGGCCCAGAGCGGTTTAGTAGTCCATTAGATTGACTGTTTAAATAGCCCTCTATGTAAATACCTGTAGCGTTGCAACATATGTCTACAGCAATGTATTTTCCTTGGTTAAATTGTCGACAACTTCCTGTGAAATTGGAGGGTGCCCAATTCAAATAAATAATCATAAAAATGATGGATATTAAACATTTAGGTACATACAAGTGTCTTATATCAGTTAAAAGCTTAAATTATTGTTAATCTAACTGCATTAGGCTGTAAAGCGAAAGCATTCCATGCGACGGTGCCCCACATCAAAATATTTTTCAACCAGCACAGGCTTCGTGAAATCACAAATAGAGATTAAATATTCACTTACTTTTTTGAAAATCGTCCTCTGAATTGTAATCCCAAGGGTCCCAGCTACAACATGTAGTGTCGTTTGGTTAGATAAAATCCTTCTTTATATTTAGTTGGCACAATCGATTTGAATAATCCACTCGTTCAACATGCAGACGAAGGAATCCAAAAAGCTACCGCTAAACTTTATTAAAACAAGTCAAAATACATTTCTATTTAATCCTCAGGTACCCTAAAATGTAATTAAAGTATAATATTTCAAACGGAAAGATGTAAGTTTAATAGAAAAGTAAAATTAGCAAGTGCACGTCCTTTTCGTTGCGCATGCAAGACAGACTCCCAGTACCAAAACTCAAAGTTCTTCCTAGTTTTGGAATAAACAAGCATGAAACCTTGAACAAATATTGTTTAAAAGTAGTGGAAGCAAAAGGAATTGTAATCTGGGAGCTGGAATTGCATAGGACCCATAGCTTTCCATTGAAAGAGCATGGGCTCTCAAAAACAAAAGTTCAGTTTGGTTTTTCTTTGGATTTTCTCCTACCATATCAATTGTGTTATAGTTTCATACATTATTTTACAATTTCCTCAAACTTCAAAGTGTTTTCTATCCAATGGTAGGAATTATATCCATATCCTGGCTTCTGGGCCTGAGTAACAGGCAGTTTACTTTGGGCATGTCAGTCAGACAGGAAGTGGAGAAAAATAGACCCTAGCCTGAAGAAGATCCTTTTAGAGCTTTGCGTCCCTCTAGCGGGAGTGCGCACAATTCAAATAAATATTCATAGGATTTATGGATGTTAAACATTCAGGTACAAGTGTCTAATATCAGTTCAAAACTTAAATTATTGTTAATCTAACTGCACTGTCCGATTTACAGTAGCTATTACAGCGAAAGCATGCCATGCGATTGTTTTGAGGATGGCGCCCCACATCAAAATATTTTGCAACTAGCACAGGTTTAATATATTCACTTACTTTTTGAAAATCTTCATCTGATTTGTCATCCAAAGGGTCCCAGCTATAACATGTAGTGTCATTTTAGACTTTTATCCCAAAAAGTCTATTTAGTTGGCGCCATTGATTTGAGTAATCCACTCGTTCTACTCGCAGTGAAAGGAATCCTAAAATCTACCTCTAAACTTTGTTTCAACAACTCAAAATAAATTTCTATTTACTCCTCCCTAAAATGTAATCAAACGATAATGTTTCTTACGGAAAGAAGTATGTTCAATAGGAAACAGTTTACTTTGGGCACGTCATTCAGGTGGAAATTGAGAAAAAAGGGGCCTAGCCCTCATAGTACCCGCAAAACACCAGTCTCAACATCAAGAGTGAAGAGGCAACTCCTGGATGCTGGCCTTCTAGGCAGAGTTCCTCTGACCAGTGTCTGTGTTCTTTTGCCCATCTTAATCTTTTATTTTTATTGGCCAATTTGAGATGTGGCTTTTTCTTTGCAACTCTGGCTAGAAGGCCAGCATCCCGGAGTCGCCTCTTCACTGTTGACGTTGAGACTGGTGTTTTGCAGGTACTATTTAATGAAGCTGCCAGTTGAGGACTTGTGAGGTGCCTGTTTTTCAAACTAGAAACTTTAATGTACTTGCTCAGTTGTGCACCGGGGCTTCCCACTCCTCTTTCTATTCTGGTTAGTACCAGTTTGCGCTGTTCTGTGAAGGGAGTCGTACACAGCGTTGTACAAGATCTTCAGTTTCTTGGCAATTTCTCGCATGGAATAGCCTTCATTTCTCAGAACAAGAATAGACTGATGGGTTTCAGAAGAAAGATCTTTGTTTCTAGCAATTTTGAGCCTGTAATCGAACCCACAAATGCTGATGCTCCAGATACTCAACTAATCTAAAGAAGCCCAGTTATATTGCTTCTTTAATCAGCACAACACTTTTTCCAATCAATTAGCCTCTTAAAATTATAAACTTGGATTAGCTAACACAACGTGCCATTGGAACACAGGAGTGATTTTTGCTGATAATGGGCCTCTGTACGCCTATGTAGATATTCCATTACAAATCAGCCATTTCCAGTTGCAATAGGAATTTACAAAAATAACAATGTCTACATTGTATTTCTGATCAATGTGATGTTATTTTAGTGGGATTTTTCTTTTTTTTCCTTTCAAAAACAAGGACATATCTAAGAGACCCCAAACATTTGTTATATTGTTGTTATTAGTCCCACCCTTCAGCTCCATTCAACTTCTCCCATTTATCTCTTAACACCTTCCATATTGGATTTCTATTTGCCATATATTTTTCAACTGTGCTATTTCACAAAAGTTCCGAACCTTTCCAAAGATAAAAGATAAACATCTTTGCTAAAAGTATTATTATATTATTGATTGATTGACAATGACTTTTCAAATCACCCAGTATTGCTAGTATTGCTAGTATTGATATTCTTTGCAATAGGACAGTTTATACATGCATCCAATCCGGACCTATGAAAACTCCAATCCGGACCTGAGAAAACTAATGAGAACTAGCTAGCTAGCCAAGCTAGTTAGCTTATAATAATCAGTAATACACCTAAACACACCTAAAAATGTTACCACCTTGGGACGTGATAGGGACAACAGTGTTTTTCCCTGAAGGGAAGGCAATTTTGTTGTTTGTTAGCTAGTCTACCAATTAGCTTTCACCCCCTATCAAGACTAGCTAGCCCTACTGGCTACTGGCCAAATTAGCTAATGTTCTTGACTCTAGTTACTAAAATAAATAAAACATCTCAAATTAGCTACTCACATGAGCATTAACTTCTTTCAGGGTTTTTCTCAAAAGCTTCTCCAGTTATCAGTTCGACCACACCATTTACACACTCATTTGTGGCACCCAAATAAAAAATGACCGTTGGAACTCTACCAGTTACAGTGCTTTTAGCTTGCGGTTTGCTTGGCCCTTTATCCAAAGGGAATACAAAAAGTATTGTGTCTGAAAGAATGATATGGATTTAATATTTGTCAAATGATTGAGCATGTCCTTAAAACTCACATAAGCATCAGAATATGTCCTTACTAAGCATATCAAAATGCCTACCGAGATCATGATATGGACCTCAGTCAAGAGCATATGCATTGTATATACTGAGAAAATATGCCATGTAGGCCTACTGTCAGTATTTGTCATCATAAAGAGAAAATAAGATGTCCACATAGGCCTATCTCAGGATATCTAATGAGTCAATATCCAGTCATACCATGTGTGATATCTGGGGGGAATCAAAAAAGTATTTCTGCATGAAATAAAAGTATGGATTTCATATTTGACAAATTATTTAGCTGAAAACTCTGAAATGCATCAGAAATCAACCTTATTTTCAGCATATCAAAAAGCATATCAAGATCCGGATATAGACCTCAGCCAAGAGAAGCATATCTGTTATCAATATAGCTTAATATCTTTAATGTGCTGAGAAAACACAGATATGCGATGTATACAGTCAATATCTCAGATATTAAATTAGTCCATATCCAGCCACAGGAAATGTCCATGTGTGATATTCGGAGTACTCCCAATATCATACGTCTAAAAGACACACCTGGATTCATCACTTGTCAGGATATGGTGAGAATCCACAAACTCAAAATATGTATTGGAAATGGTCTGTATTCTCTAGAATATCAAAACGTGTCATGTAAAGATATCCCCTGATATTGACACTTTTTTAGCCTATCTGGTGTATTTGAAGCACCACCCCCTTCGCTCCAGTTTCTCTGATGTTGCTACGGCAATCAAGCTGTTTTTACCATCCCTGTACCTGTTGCTTCTCCAGAGAGATAGTTTTCCTAAACTAAACTTCATAAAGAACTACTGGACCTAAGAAGCATCATGCTCTCGGTTTGAGCACCTGATTAGGCTCCACTCATTGCACTGGTGCCATCGTAGCCATGACCATGGCATTTGTTCACCAACATCCCCTTTCAATCAGTTCAACCTTTTCATTTTCCAAGTTCTAGGACACTTTTTCATTGACATTCTTGAAGCCCCAGAAACAAACTCTTAGATTCCTAGTACATATGGAAATGAAAAAGGTTTATGACTGAGGGTTGACAATAATAAAAGCTTTGAGAAACTCATGTATGTTTCTTTAACTCTCATCACCTTGGAACGAGCCCAAATAAAAATGAACTAATCTCCAAAATGGCAAAACGTTCAGTCAAAATAAACATACAGATTTTTGAGCCAGGGCAAAACACTGGCTAAATGCAGAACACAAAACTTATTGACTACCACCCTTGAAAGGCAAGCAGCAACCAAGTTGACATCTCTGATTTCAAGGTGAAATCAGGGAAATCAAGAGCATCCTGACGGGTTGCATCACTGCCTGGTATGGCAACTGCTCGGCCTCCGACAGAAAGGCACTACAGAGGATAGTGCGTATGGCCCAGTACATCACTGAGGCAAAGCTTCCTGCTATCCAGGACCTCTATACCAGGCGGTGTCAGAGGAAGGCCCTAAAAATTGTCAGACTCCAGCCACCCCAGTCATGGACTGTTCTCTCTGCTACCGCATGGCAAGCAATACCGGAGCTTCAAGTCTAGGTCCAAGAGGCTTCTTAGCTTCTTCAGGATTGGTGGTTCCCCTGTGGGATGGTTGAGCTAACGTAGGCTAATGCGATTAGCATGAGGTTGTAAGTAAACAGGAACATTTTCAAGGACATAGACATATCTGACATTGGCAGAAAGCTTAAATTCTTGTTAATCTAAATCTAACTGCACTGTCCAATTTACAGTAGCTATTACAGTGAAATAATGCCATGCTATTGTTTGAGCACAGTTTTGAACATTAAAAGTTATTAATAAACAAATTAGGCACATTTGGGCAGTCTTGATACAACATTTTATTTTTTGATGCAAATCCAACACAACACATCACCGAGTAACACACTATTTTCAAACATGGTGGCTGCATCACGTTATAGTTATTATTGTCAACGGCAAGGACTAGGATGTTTTTTTTATGACGAGGCAAGTTGTAACGGTCGTCGTATGAAAAAGGTGTGGACCAAAGTGCAGCGTGGTAAGTGTTCATGTTATTTTTATTTAAACTGAACACAAAACAAAATAACAAAGCGAATGAACGAAACTGAAACAGTTCTGTCTGGTGCAGACACAAAAACAGAAAACAACTACCCACAACCCATAGTGGGAAAACAGGCTGCCTAAGTATGGTTCTCAATCAGAGACAATGGCAGACAGCTGTCCCTGATTGGGAACCATACCAGGCCAAAACCAGAAATACAAAACATAGAACAAAAACATAGAATGCCCACCCCAACTCACGCCCTGACCAAACTAAAATAGAGACATAAAAAAGGAACAAAGGTCAGGGCGTGACACAAGTCAGTTAAGAACAAATTCTTATTTACAATGATTGCCTAGGAGCAGTGGGTTAACTGCCTTGTTCAGGGGCAGAACAACAGATCTTTACCTTGTCAGCTAGGGGATTTGATTCACCAACCTTTCGGTTACTAGCCCAAAGCTCTAACCACTAGGCTAGCTGCCGCCCCAGAATAGAGCTAAGCACAGGCAAAATCTGGTTTAGTCTGCTTTCCAACAGACACAGATGTCTGGGGTTGCTTTCCAAGATGACAGTGAATGTTCCTTGAGTGGCCCAGTTACACTTTTCACTTACATCAGCTTGAAAATCTATGGCAAGACTTGAAAACGGCTGTCTAGCAATGATCAACAACTGGACAGAGATAATTGTTTTTTAATTCTTCAATGTGCAAATTTTGTTTCAATCCAGGTGTGGAAAGCTCTTAGAGACTTACCCAGAAAGACACAACTGTAATCGCTGCCATGTATTGACTCAGGGGTGTGAGTACTTATGTAAATGGTATACAGGTATATTTAATTTTCAATAAATGTGCAAAAATGACTAAAAACATGTTGTCACTTCGTCATTATGGGGTATTGTATGTAGATAGGCAAGGAAAAAATATATTTAATCCATTTTGAATTAAAAGCTGCAACACATCAAAATGTGGAATAAGTCAAGGGATATGAACAATTTCTGAAGGCACTGTGTGTTGATGCGTTCATGAGTATAACAACTTAAATATATCAGCATGTTGACACATACCCTTAACTGTGTAAGGATACTCTACAAAAATGTAAATGGGTGCACGTACATCACGAGCGTGTTTTCAAAGTACACTGTATATACAAAAGTATGTGGACACCCCTTCAAATGAGTGGATTCAGCTATTTCAGCCAAACACATTGCTGACAGTATAAAATCAAGCACACAGCTGTGAAAACTCCATAGACAAACATTGGTAGTAGAATGACCTTACTGAACAGTGACTTTCAACTTGGCACCGTCGTAGGATGCCACCTTTGAAACAAATCAGTTCATAAAATTTCTGCCATGCTAGAGCTGTGCTGGTCAACTGTTAAGTGCTGTTACTGTGAAGTGGAAACGTCTAAAAGCAACAACGGCTCAGCCGCGAAGTAGTAGGCCACACAAGCTCACAAAAGAGGATCACAGAGAGCTGAAGTGCGTTTGCCTGTCCTCAGTTGCAACATTCACGACCGAGTTCCAAACTGCCTCTGGGAAGCAACATCAGCATAATAACTATTCGTCGGGAGTTTCATGAAATGGGTTTCCATGGTCGAGCAGCCGCACGCACACAAGCCTAAGATCCCCATGAGAAATGCCAAGCATCGTCTGGAGTGGTGAATCACACTTCGCCATCTGGCATCTGATGAACTAATCTGGGTTTGGCGGATGCCAGGCGAAACGCTACCTGCCCTAATTCTGATTCAGTTTCGGGAAGTCCTTTCCCTGTTTCAGCATGACAATGCCCCCGTGCACAAAGTGAGGTCTGTACAAAAATGGTTTGTCAAGATCGGTGTGGAAGAAGTTGACTAGTCTGCACAGAGCCCTGACCTCAACCCCATGGAACACCTTTGGGCTGAACTGGAACACCGACTGCAAGCCAGGCCTAATCACCCAACCAAATCTCGTTTAGGGCCCCCACAAGTCTAGAGGCGGCACTGGCTGGGCTCCACAACGCTGTAAGCCAGGCTATCAGAACAGACCTCCATGAGATGACTGGCCCTGCCAGGTGATTAGATCAGAAGGAGACAGAGTCATCTCAGATGGTCTGTTTACTGTACCTCTGAGGGTATTGTATCAATGCATGATAATTATGGAAGGAAAGGAACGGAAAGGAAAGGAAATAAAAGGAAAAGGGAGGATAGGATAGGAAAAAGGTGTACTGTACATGGTAGGGGTAGGTGAACTGGTATGACCAGGAATGTTGTATTCATTGTACTTTCCAGCTGTACGTATATATCACAGCACACTAGATTCCTCAGAGCAGAGAGAAATTTATAACTGGATTGAGGGTAAAAATGCAAACATATTATTTGTGTTTTTTCCTTTGTTACTCGATACTGTTGTGCTGCATTTGCCTAATCTTGTAGCAGACACTTCCACTATCCTTTGTCCAAGAGAGGTGGGTAAATTAACACTGGAATGTTAAACATATTTTACTACTGTGATCATTTCTACTAGGGTTGACGGAGGCTATCGCCTTTCCTTTCCCGAGCAGCACAGCAAAATACTTTCCCCCAAATCCTCTAATACTCTTTTCTGCTTTCATTTTTAACCATGTGTATATTTTCCTGTTTATCTTTCTCTATGTCTGTTTGTTAGAGGTACAAACTCTTTTGCATTTGCTTACATACACTCAAAGTATAAATATTGGATTAAGTAAACAAATCCGTGGACTCATAGCTGAATGGATGGGGGGATGAAATGGTACTTAATCCGCCCAGAGCGTTACAGTGGTAACTCCTTTAAAAGTTGTGTTATACTGTGGCACACCTTGCGGGCTGCCTCAGCATTCTGTGGGATGTCATTTAATTGTCAGACATTTTTTCCTTTAATGCAAGTTAGTGCTAGTTTGACCATCACAGTGCATCTTTGAGAAGCATTCGATAGTCTTCCATATTGCAGGCACGCGGGAGACTGGGGTTCACTTCCCCAAACAGGAGGAAGGAGTAGGCTGTCTTTGTAAATAACAATGTCTTCCTAACTGATTACATATGTGTTATTTCATATTTGTGATGTCTTCACTATTATTCTACAATATAGAAAATAGTACAAATATAGAAAAATCCTGGAATGACTAGGTGTGTCCAAACCTTTGACTGGTACTTGCTTAATTAATTTGATTAAATGTATGATGTTTCTATTCCATGAATAATGAAAAACCCTCTGGGATTCTGTTAGGATGGAATGGAAAATATGGCACTGTACAACGTGATGGTCAGCAGTACAGTACTGGGCTATTTAGCTAAAGAATCCATGTGTCATGCAGATGGGTGACCAGGGTTCAATCTCCCGATGGGGAGGAAGGAGTAGGCTGTCAATAAGAAATTGTTCTTAACTGATTTCATATGTTTTATTCCATAGTTGTGCTGTGTTCACTATTACTCTACAATGTAGAAAATAGTAAAAATATAGAGAAATCCTGGAATGAGTTGTTGTGTCCAAACTTTTGACTCGTACTCACTTAATTCATTTGATTAATATTATGGTGTTTCTATTCCATGAAAAACGAAAACCCTCTGGGTAAATTCAGACCGTTTCGCTCTCGGAGCGCACACTGGACGTTCGGGCCGTGGAATAGGGTTGATTTGAGCGTTCTGGCCTTACAATGGCAGTCAAGCACCCAAGCTAACTTTGGCTAGCTTGATAGCTACTTCCAGACACAAATGAGACCACTCTGACCATTTTACTCGCCCTAGCAGAGCTGGTTAGGCAGTTTTCATGTTAACCAGAGCGTTGGTGACTGTAACTGTGCTGCTGGAAACAATTTAATTACAATTTTTTTGCCAACATTTATTGACACCGGTCATAATTAACGGGTGTTGAGTGCTCGTAAATTCATTATTCTGCGCTCTGCTACATTTTTGCAATCAAATATTTTGTAATAGAGCGCAACACTTCATGCATTGTATTCATTTTATTGTGAACAAAAAATGTATTTGAAAACAAAACTCCAATTTATTTTCTCTATCAACCACCCTCCATTTTGGCCATTTTTGAGTGTCAGTTTGACTACAACCAATACTGTTCGGTCTTTCTTTCCGACACAAAGGAAGTCATAGCGGACACCTACAGTACAAAGAAGGACTGTGTGCTCTAACTCCCCCTTGGAGCAATGAAGCCGTGATGCTGGGTACCTCTAACCTCACAACTCTAACCGCTGTATCTCGCAGGTGTTTTGCAAACTGTGCTCTTCAGAAAACATTGAAATCAGTCCAGACTTTCATGTAGGATGAGGTAAAGTAAAGTCAAGTTCTAGCTGTTTGTGAGGTAAACATTAGCTCAGTAAAAGGGGGTTTGGTGGGTCTCAGTCCTCCACTTTACACCTTAGCCTCCTAGTCTGAAACAGTCTATTATGGATATATACAAGTGATTAGCATATTAGAGTACCTAATATTAAAGGCAATTGGGTTTGCAATATCATACACATACTGTCACGGTACCAACACAACTTAACTGTGTTTGAGATACTTAAATAAAGGTTACATTTAAGAATTATCCTCATTTCCCTGGCTGCCCACTGTCAGAACCAGATGCTCTGTTCTGCTGAGACCACTGAACAGCTAAAAAGACAGAGTATAAGAAGGAGATGTAATTGCAGCATATACAGAGGAAAACACACAATATAGCAGAGTGAGTTTATACCAAAAGAAATAATGACAAATTAATAATGAATTTCACACAATACAATTAGCAAAAAATCTTCCTCCCTAAACCGTGCTCTATACCCACAGGTATATAGTTAGATTTGTGTTGGCGTGGTCTTTAGATGTTTTCCTGACTGAGTTAGAATAGATTACCTACAGTAAGTAGTATGATGAGCCAAGCTGTAATAGGAACAAACCCTGAGCCCTTCCCAGTTTCCCCCTGATATCAGGTGTTCTTCAGTTTAACGCTCTGGTCAAATCTTATGCACTATATAAGGAATAGGGTGCCATTTGGGACATACACTTTGTGTTACTGACTGGCTCCAAGTTCGGGTGGCCAACCGCCACCGCGGAAGGCATCGGTTGGATGTTTTATTGGTGCTCAATGTTGATTCATCCCCTGTGTACATGTAGTACAGCTTCAGTGGAGCAGGAGAGATGTAGGGTGTATCCAAAAAGTACCCTATCCCCTATATAGTGGACTACTTTTGACCAGAACCCTATGTGCCCTGTTCGAAAGTAGTGTAATAAATGGGGTGTAATTTGGAATGCATTCATGGAGAGAGGTGTGAGAGAGGAAAGGCCCAGTTGATTAAACGAGAGTACGTCTCTTATATGAGATTAGTCTACATGATCCATATTTTCGAATGGTAATAGAGCAGTCATTTAGGGGCCTGGAGAGAGAGAAATGACTATCAGTCAGGATGCTGGATGAGGGTGGTGGGGCCAGGCATGGAGGTTTATTAAGTGCAGTGTGTGTGTGAGAGGGAGGGAGGTGTGTGTGTGTGCTTACGTGCATGTGTGTGTGAGCACGTGTGTGAGCACGTGTGTGACTATTGTAGTGGAAATTTCCTGTATTTACCAAATCATGAGAGCAAACCACACACAAGTCAGAGTTATCATAAAGTCCATCTTTAATTATATGAGCTCCATCACAACCATGTAACTCTCAGATCAATTCGGTGTCTATAAATGAATTCTCTGAGAGTCCTTACACATTGCAACTGAGATCCTTTATAGCAAAGACACACATAACCAGACAGCATTGGCTATAAATTATCGTTCAGCTTTGTCTCCTAATCTATGTTCTTATCTCGCTCTCAGGACCATAAAACAAAACCTCATCAACAGGCATATATCAAATACACCCCTCCTGGACAAGATCACAGAGACACAATGACTGGCACACAGACATTGTGGAGCCAAGAGATAATTGGTTCCCCCTCAATTATTGTTTAACATGGTTTAAAAGATATGTTTACATATGAAGACAAGCTTGACCCCTCCCCTCTCTGCGGCCCAAGTAACTGACCCCATGACAGAGAACAGATAACTGCAAATAGCCACCACTATAGTACAACAAGATACATTCTGATGAGAAGTAACTCACAAGCATATAATAAAACATATTTATAAATGTTACCTAAATAATTCTGATTCTGCCACGACACTATGTGTGTGTGTGTGTCTCTGTGTGTGTATGCACGTGCCCGCGTATGTCAGACGGGTGTGAGGCTACAGCCTCTAGCTCTAACACTCTTACAGGTCTAAAGAAGGATGTCCTCTCCCCGGCCTCCGTTAACCAACACCACACACCATCTGGTATATCATGGCCCTGGTGACACACAGTATCTCTCACCAGGTAATGGCTAAGTCGTTCTGACAACAGTGTGAGACACACATTAGATCAGAGAGGGGCTGTTCAAAGCACTTGACTCCCTGTGGCCCTGTATTATGAGAAACGGATGTCAGGGCCAAATGAGATACGCAGTTGGAGGACTGTTCTTTCATTATGTTACAAATCTCCACACACCCTCCACCTATTCAACATCTCCTCATATCCGACAAATGCATTGTGGAAAGTCATAACCATTACGTCTCTCTCTCTCTCTCTCTCTCTCTCTCTCTCTCTCTCTCTCTCTCTCTCTCTCTCTCTCTTTCTCTCTCTCTGTCTCTCTATCTGTCTCTTCATGCAAGCCATAACCACTTCACTAGCTACTGCAATAGGGGTTTGAGGTCACAGTTACAGGCACACAATTCCCTATTTCCAGGATAATAGTGCTCTTTATAAGGAGATGGAGCTGGACACATACCAATGAACATGTATAGGGGTGAGTGCCTGATTGTAATATGATCTCCTCGCCTGGTGAATATAACATCCAGTTCTATCAGAGGCTAGGATTACCTAGGACCATTGAGAATCATACATCCCAAATCGCACACTGTTCCCTTTATAGTGCATTACTTTTGACCAGGGCTCTGATCAAACGTAGTGCACCATATAGGGAATAGTGTGTCATTTGGAGACAAACACACTAGTCTTGCAGCTGAGATTACCATCAGGATGAGAAGATAGACAGACAGAGTGGAGAGAGGGGGAGAAGCTTAGAGGAGAGGAGTCAGATAAGACCTGGAGTGATTGACTGAGAAGATGAAGGGAGGGAGGGATGGATGATGGCTTGGGGGAAGGTCTGGACCTAGTGGTGAGATTTGAGCAGAAATATAATACAGCTAAGGTCATATCTGACCCTTCATGGGTAAGGTTTCATAATTATGTTAACTTTCCCAAAATGTTAAGGTTTCTAGAAATCATGGTTGGCGAATTCTCAGATTAGCTGCTTATTCACTCCAGATTCCAGGAATCTTCCAACGGAAACTGAGAACGTTACTGGAATTTAGCAACCCTATATTTGACTCTTCAGGATTAGGGGCTAAGACCCTCCACCCCAATCCAATGCCAACGCAGTCCGACAGTCAATACAATTGTCCCAAAAACATTGTGCCATCCATCCAGAAAATATGGTTCTGCCCAATCCATAGCTTTAGCCTGCCCATACCATAATCCCACTGCCATCATGGGGCACTCTGTTCACAAAGTTGACATCAGCAAACCGTTCGCCCAAATGACACCCTACACCCAGTTCTCAAAAATGACATTGGACCCGGCTTATGGTAGAGAAATGCACATTAAATTCTCTGTCAACAGCTCTGGTAGACATCCTGCAGTCAGCATGCCAATTGCACGCTCCCTCAAAACATGAAACATGGGTGTCATTGTGTTGTGTGACAAAAATAAATAAAAAATGTTCCCAACACAAGGTGCAACTGTGTAATAATCATGCATTTAATCAGCTTCTTGATAATTGTTTACAAGTGGATGGGTTATCTTGGCAGAGAAGAAATGCTCACGAAGAGGGATGTTAACAAATGTGTGCAAAAAAAATTTGAGAGAAAAAGCTTTTTGTGTACTGTATATGGAACATTTCTGGGATCTTTTATTTCAGCTCACAACATGCAACCAACACTTTACATGTTTCGTTTATATTTCTGTTCAGTGCAATATAAAAGTAAAACACGTAATAATACGTGCACAATGAGTAACGATAACTTGGCTATATACACGGGGTACCAGTACCGAGTCGATGTGCAGGGGTACGATGTAATTTAGGTAGTTATGTAAATATACAGTAACTATTGTATGAATAAGTGAAATATAAAAAACAGTAGTAGCAGTGTATGTGTCAAAAAGGGTCAATGCAGATATTCTGGGTCACTATTTGGTTAACTCTTTAACTAACTATTTAACAGTCTTATGGCTTGGGGGTAAAAGCTGTTCAGGTTCCTGTTGGTTCCAGACTGTCTGGAGTGTTGGACAATTTCTAGGGCCTTCCTCTGACACCACCTGGTATAGAACTCCTGGATGGCGGTCCCAGTAATGTACTACCCTCTGAAGCGCCTTGTGATCGGACGCCAAGCAGTTGCTATTCCAAGCCGTGATGCAGCCAGTCAAGATGCTCTCAATGGTGCAGCTGTAGAACTTTTAGAGGATCTGAGGGCCCATGACAAATCTTTTCAGCTACCTGAGATGGAAGAAGCGTTGTTGTGCCCTCTTCATGACTGTGTTGGTGTGTGTGGACCATGATAGATCCTTAGTGATGTGGACACCGAGGAACTTGAAGCTCTCGACCCACTCCACTACAGCACTGTTGATCTGAATGAGGGTATGCTTGTCCCTCCATTTTCTGGAGTCCACGATCAGCTCCTTGTGGACATTGAAGGAGAGGTTGTTGTACTGGCACCACATTACCAGGTCTCCGACCTCCTCCCTACAGGCTGTCTCATCATCATCGAAGATCAGGCCTACCATCGTCATCTGCAAACTTAATGATGGTATTGGAGTTGTGAACTGCCACACAGTCGTGGGTGAACAAGGAGTACAAGAGGGGACTAAGCACGAACCCCTGAGGGAATCTCGTGTGGAGGGTCAGATGTGTTGCCTACCATCAACACCTGGTCCAGGATCCAGTTGCAGTGGGAGGTGTTAAGTCTCAAGGGTCCATAGCTTAGTGATGAGCTTGGAAGGCACTATGGTGTAGTTAATGAACCTTTTGTGACTAGGGGGCAGTATTTTCATTTTTGGAAAAATAACGTTCCCGTAGTAAACAGAATATTTTGTCAGGACAAGATGCTAGAATATGCATAGAATTGACAGCTTAGGATAGAACACAATCTAACGTTTCCAAAACTGTACAAATATTCTCTGTGAGCATAACAGAACTGATGTTGCAGGCGAAAGCCTGAGAAAAATCCAATCCGGAAGTGCCTCATGTTTTGAAAGCACTGCGTTCCAATGCGTCCCTATTGAGCAGTGAATGGGCTATCAACCAAATGACTCTTTCTCCGTATTCCCAAAGGTGTCTACAGCATTGTGACGTAGTTTTACGCATTTATGTTGAAGAATACCCGTAAGTGGCTACATTGCGCATGTGGTCATCTGATGGCTCCCAGAGTGACTCTCGCGTAAAATACAGAGGTAGCCATTAATCCAATCGGTCCTACTGAAAAACAAATTGTCCCGACGGATATATTATCGAATAGATATTTGAAAAACACTTGAGGATTGATTATAAACAACGTTTGCCATGTTTCTGTCGATGTTATGGCGCTAATTTGGAATATTTTTCAGCGTTTTCGTGACTGCAATTTCGGGGCGATTTCTCAGCCAAACGTGAAGAACAAACGGAGCTATTTCGCCTACAAAAATAATATTTTTAGAAAAAAGGAACATTTGCTATCTAACTGGGAGTCTTGTGAGTGAAAACATCCGAAGCTCATCAAAGGTAAATTATTTAAATTGATTGCTTTTCTGATTTCCGTGACCAGGTTACCTGCTGCTAGCTGGATATAATGCTATGCTAGGCTATCTATAAACTTACACAAATGCTTGTCTAGCTTTGGCTGTAAAGCATATTTTGAAAATCTGAGATGACAGGGTGATTAACAAAAGGCTAAGCTGTGTCTCAATATATTTCCTTTGTGATTTTCATGAATAGGAATATTTTCTAGGAATATTTATGTCCGTTGCGTTATGCTAATTGGTGTCAGTCGATGATTACGCTCCCGCATGCGGGATGGGTAGTCACTAAAGGTTATGAACAGCATTCTCATATTGTTGTTCCTCTTGTCCAGTTGGGACAGGGCAGTGTGGAGTGCAATAGAGATTGCGTCATCTGTGAATTTGTTGGGGCAGTATGCAAATTAGAGTGGGACCAGGGTGTCTGAGATGATGCTGTTGATGTAAGCCATGATCAGCTTTTCAAAGCATTTCATGGATACAGATTTGAGTGCTACAGGGCAATAGTCATTTTGACAGGTTACCTTGGCATTTTTGGGAACAGAGACTATCGAGGCCTTAAATGTGTAGGTATTACAGACTCAGTCAGGGAGAGGTTGAAAATGTCAGTGAAGCGCATGCTCTGAGTACACATGCTGGTAATCTGTCTGGCTCTGCGGCCTTGTGAATGTTAACCTGTTTAAAGTTCTTACTCACATCGGCAGCAGAGAGCGTGATCGCACAGTTGTCCTGAACATTTGGCACTCTCATGCATGGTTTAGTGTTGCTTTCCCAGATGTGAGAATATAATTAATTTAGCTCATCTGGTAAACTCGCATCACTGGGCAGCTCATGGCTGGGTTTCCCTTTGTACTCCGTTATAGTTTGGAGTAGGATTCGATCTTAGTCCTGTATTGACGCTTTCCTGTTTGAGGGTTTAGCTGGATTTATTATAAGCTTCCGGATTAGTGTCCCGCTCCTTGAAAGCGTCAGCTCATTCTTTAGCTCTGTGCGGATGTTGTAAGACGTCTAGGTATAGCAGTTAACCTCTAGCGTCGAGCAATCCCATATCCGGGAGCGTAATCATAGCCTCAAGCTCATTACCATAACGCAACGATTCCTATTCATGAAAATCGCAAATGAAATTAAATAAATATATTGAAACACAAGCTTAGCCTTTTGTTAACAACACTGTCATCTCAGATTTTCAAAATATGCTTTAACCAAAGCTACACAAGCATTTGTGTAAGAGTATTGATAGCCTAGCATAGCATTAAGCCTAGCATTCAGCAGGCAACATTTTCACAAAAACAAGAAAAGCATTCAAATAAAATCATTTACCTTTGAAGAACTTTGGATGTTTTCTATGACGAGACTCTCAGTTAGATAGCAAATGTTCATTTTTTCCAAAAAGATTATTTGTGTGAGAGAAATAGCTCCGTTTTGTTCATCACGTTTGGCTAAGAAAAAAAAACCCGAAAATGCAGTCAACACAACGCCAAACTTTTTTCCAAATTAGCTCCATAATATCGACAGAAACATGGCAAACGTTGTTTAGAATCAATCCTCAAGGTTTTTTTTCACAATTCTATTTGGTGAAAAATCATTCCTGGCAGTCGGTTTCTCATCCGAGGCAAACGGAAAAATACTGCAGCTGGAGATTTACGCAATAATTGCGACGGAGGACACCAAGCGACCACCTGGTAGATGTAGTGTCTTATGGTCAATCTTCCAATGATATGCCTACAAATACGTCACAATGCTGCAGACACCTTGGGGAAAACGTGGAAAAGGTAAGCTAACTCCTAGCTCCTCCACAGCCATATAAGTCATTGCCATGAGGCGGTTTCAAAAAAAGCGGCACTTCCTGATTGTATTTTTATCTGTTTTTTTTCTGTAACATCAGTTCTGTGGCACTCACAGACAATATCTTTGCAGTTTTGGAAACGTCAGAGTGTTTTCTTTCCAAAGCTGTCAATTATATGCATAGTCGAGCATCTTTTCGTGACAAAATATCTCGTTTAAAACAGGAACGTTTTTCATCCAAAAATTAATATAGCGCCCCCTATATCCAAGAAGTTAAGGCGGAGTCAGGCGGGGTGCCTCCACGTCTGCCTCTCCTATGCTGTCTTATTATTTTTCGCGTCTCGGCGATTAGGGCCTGATCTGGGTGAGTATATCCTGTGCCTCTGACTCGTTGAAATAGAAATCATCATCCATATCGAGGTTAGTGATCTTTGTTCTGATGTCCAGAAGCTATTTTCGGTCATAGCAAATGATGACAGGAACATTATGTGCAAAAAAAGTGAAGATTAGAACAAGCCTTGAATAAAAAGGTACACGGCGGAGAAGTTATGGGCAGGATGAGGACTTGATGTGGGTAAAGCAGGACTGTGGGAGAGAAGAGAGAAGCTAACCCTACACTTGTAGAAAAAAAGGTGCTATCTAGAACCTGAAAGGGTTCTTCGGCTGTCCCCATAGGGACAAGAACCATTTTTGGTTCCAAGTAGAACCCTTTCCACATAGGGTTATACATTATACAGGGTTATAGCAAGAGCCAAAAAGGTTATACCTGGAACCAAAAATGGTTATCCTGTGGAGACAGCCAAAGAACCCAAGCACTGATGATACTGTATGTGTAAATTGTATTGGGGAGATGGCGCCAGGGGGATCGTTTGTCGAATGGAATGTTCATATTTTCTCAAATGTCTCTCTCTCTCTCAATCAATCAATCGTCCTTTTTACATTAGCTGATGTCACAAAGTGCTATACAGAAAACCAGCCTAAAACCCCAAACAGCAAGCAATGTAAAGCATGGTGGCTAGAAATCTCTCTCTCTCTCTCTCTCTCTCTCTCTCTCTCTCTCTCTTCTCTCTCTCTCTCTCTCTCTCTCTCTCTCTCTCTCTCTCTCTCTCTCTCTCTCTCTCTATGATTGCTTGTCCCTGCTATCTGCTGGCAGCAGCTCTGTTTGTGCAGCGCCACTGAATATCAAAAACCGTCTGTTAATTTTATGCATCTGTCACACGTCTGCTTTTCGGCAGGAAGTCGCTGGCTGGATGGCATCTGGGGCTGAGCCAGACTCCTTATCACACTCCTCACTCCTAGTCCACCTTCTGCCATCCACCGGTCGGTCCACATACTGTCTGCGTCCCAAAAGGTACCATATTCCCTTTAAAGTGCAATAATTTTGACCAGATCTCTGGTCAGAATTAGTGCACTAAAGACGGAATAGTGTGCCAATTGGGATGCACTCACTATCAGGAATGAGGGCCTAGTTCATGGCATTTGCTTGAAAAAAGTATTTGTTTTGCTTGTGTTGTGACTTGGGACCCCTCCTGATGAGGATTATATATTACAGGGAGTCTTTTGTAAGTCTTTTTATCCTTTCTCTAAGGTACTCATTTTATATTCTGATAAATATTTCTAAATAAATAAGACCTCAGAATTTTTTTTATAGATCTCCACAACTCTCATTAATCCTAGAGAGCAGTTTCCAAAACTCTGAAGGTACCACGTTCATCTGTACAAACAATAGTACGCAAGTATAAACACCATGAGACCAGGCAGCCGTCATTCCACTCAGGAAGGAGACGCATTCTGTCTCCTAGTGATGAATGTACTTTGGTGTGAAAAGTGCAAATCAATCCCAGAACAACAGCAAAGGACCTTGTGAAGATGCTGGAGGAAACAGGTACAAAAGTATCTATATCCATAGTAAAACAAGTCCAATATCGACATAACCTGAAAGGCCACTCAGCAAGGAAGAAGCCACTGCTCCAAAACTGCGATAAAAAAGCCAGACTACGGTTTGCAACTGCACATGGGGACAAAGATCATACTTTTTAGAGAAATGTCCTCTGGTCTGATGAAACACAAAATAGAACTGTTTGGCCATAATGGCCATCGTTATGTTTGGAGGAAAAAGGGGGAGGCTTGCAAGCCGAAGAACACCATCCCAACAGTGAAGCATGGGGGTGGCAGCATCATGTTGTCGGGGTGCTTTTCTGCAGGAGGGACTGGTGCACTTCACAAAATAGATGGCATCATGAGGGAGGACAATTATGTGGATATATTGAAGCAACATCTCAAGACATCAGTCAGGAAGTTAAAGCTTGGTCGCAAATGGGTCTTCCAAATGGACAATGACCCAAAGCATACTTCCAAAGTTGTGGCAAAATGGTTTAAGGACAACAAAGTCAAGGTATTGGAGTGGCCATCACAAAGCCTGACCCCAATCCTATAGAAAATTTGTGGGCAGAACTGAAAAAGCATGTGCGAGTCAAACCTGATTCAGTTACACCAGCTCCGTCAGGAGGAATGGGCCAAAATTCACCCAACTTATTGTGGGAAGCTTGTGGAAGTCTGCCTGAAACGTTTGACCCAAGTTAAACAATTAAAAGGCAATGCTACCAAATACTAATTGAGTGTATGTGAACCTGTGACCCACTGGGAATGTGATGGAAGAAATAAAAGCTGAAATAAATCATCTCTCTACTTTTTTTCTTACATTTCACATTGTTAAAATAAAGTGGTGATCCTAACTGACTTAAGACAGGGAATTATTTACTAGGATTAAATGTCAGGAATTGTGAAAAACTGAGTTTAAATGTATTTGGCTAAGGTGTACTTAAACTTCGAACTTCAACTGTACATAAATACCCAGAACACCAGATACCTGCTTATTTTGTTGGCTTGTTTCATTAGCCGTTGTCGGGTGAAAGGAAACCCATGGCTAGCGCAGTAAATATAGTACTGCACCAGATAATTTTCATCCTCTGGTGCAAGCACCAAGCACTGCGACAACCATGGGTCATCTGGCCGCTCAGAGGGTTCGTCAGGGTCTGACATTTCACATTCTTAAAATAAAGTGGTGAGCCTAACTGATTTAAGACAGGGAATTTTTACTGGGATTAAATGTCAGGAATTTTGAAAAACTGAGTTTAAATGCACTTGGCTATGGTGTATGTAAACTTACGACTTCAACTGTATATTGTTCTCAGACTGAAGTATTTGCAAGTCAATTCTTGCCTGCATCAATCACTTGTTCCTTGCAGTGGTAGAGGTAATATTGCTATTGTCTTTTAGAGTGATACAGTCCTGTTGAGTGTCCCTATCCATCTACCCATTCACTCTACATTGTGAAATGAGTGCTGCAGTCCCACAGGGAGAGAATAAAGTGAGAGGCTCTCATTCAGAGAGAGAGAGAAAGAGAGATAAAGAGAAGAGATAGATAGAGAGAGAGATAGAAAGAGAGAAAAAAAGGAGGAGAGAGTGAGAGGCCTCCCACTGTCAACACACTGTCCCTGTGTGCGTGCGTGTGCGTGTGTGTGTGTGTGTGTGTGTGTGTGTGTGTGTGTGTGTGTGTGTGTGTGTGTGTGTGTGTGTGTGTGTGTGTGTGTGTGTGTGCGTGCGTGCGTGTGTCTGTGTGTTCCGAGCATAAAACGCTAACAACAAAAATTTGGACAAAAGAAAGAGAAAACAGGGGCCTGTTTGAGGCAATAACCCATCTCTGTATGAACAAAGCTGGAGATCAGACAGTACAGTAGAGATCAGACAGTACAGTAGAGATCAGACAGTACAGTAGAGATCAGACAGTACTTCCTCCAGACAGTAGAGGAAGAAAGTAAAAACTTGAAGATCAATAAGATCAATTAATCAAACAATGTGCATGAGGAAATATAGATATTAAAACAAACTATTCTAAAATTCAACCTGCAAAAAAGGCTGTTGGGAAATATGATAATGAGGCCCCTCCCAAGTCTTTTTCACTCTGAGAGAGTAATCGGAAATTAACAGAGCAACAACCCCCAAGCGTTTGAAAATATTTATTGAATCAAAATGCCCTGTTCAGTTGTGGTGAAATGTAGGTAAGGTAACAGACATTTACAAACACTGATCTGAATAATAGTAATGGAAAGTCACATCAATTTCTAATGACCAAATGCACTCTAAACAGGACAATTGGAAAGTAAACAAGTGTTTAAAATCTAAACACTTGGGAGATATACAGCGGGGAGAACAAGTATTTGATACACTGCCGATTTTGCAGGTTTTCCCTACTCACAAAGCATGTAGAGGTCTGGAATTTTATCATAGGTACACTTCAACTGCGAGAGACAGAATCTAAATAAATAATAAAATGCAAATTAATTACTTAAAAATCATACAATGTGATTTTCTGGATTTTTGTTTTAGATTCCGTCTCTCACAGTTGAAGTGTACCTATGATAAAAAATTACAGACCTCTACATGCTTTGTAAGTGGGAAAACCTGCAAAATCAGCAGTGTATCAAATACTTGTTCTCCCCACTGTATGTGTACTCCTGGTTGGAAACTGACTGGAAAAAGCTGACTATCGTGTTAATCTTGCATTCTAAACATCTCATGTTTAAGATGAGAACACTTATAACAAATCCAATGCCTAATGTTTAACTGTTAAACACTGTCATTTAGATTACAAACGTGGTTTTACAGTGTAATACATGCACTTTGTGGAAGAACTAGTAATCCTCTAATCATTCGACAAAGTTCAAACTGTATCCCTCTCTGTACAGAGAACCTTCCGGCGCCGACAGAGATGGCTGCCTCGCTTCTCGTTCCTAGGAAACTATGCAGTATTTTTTTATGTGTTATTTCTTACATTGTTACCCCAGGAAATCTTAGGTTTTATTACATACAGTCGGGAGGAACTATTGGCTATAAGAGCAACGTCAACTCACCAACATTACGACCAGGAATACGACTTTTCCGAAGTGGATCCTCTGTTTGGCCCACCAGCCAGGACAATGGATCGTATCCCAGCCGGCGACCCAAAACATCGACGCCGCTGAAGGGGCGGTCTTCTGCTCAAGCTCCGTAGCGGGCACGGGGGCAGCGGGGATTTCTCCTAAACAAATAATCTTTCAGGAAAAACTGAGCATTTGCTATCTAACTGAGAGTCTCCTCATTGAAAACATCCGAAGTTCTTCAAAGGTAAATGATTTATTTGAATGCTTTTCTGGTTTTTGTGAAAATGTTGCCTGCTGATGCTAACGCTAAATGCTACACTAGCTACGCTAGCTGTTACACAAATGCTTGTTTTGCTATGGTTGAGAAGCATATTTTGAAAATCTGAGATGACAGTGTTGTTAACAAGGCTAATCTGAAAACAAGGCTCCCTAAATTCTATCAACATATTGATTGCGCGACCCGGGCTCGCAAAACCCTGGATCATTGTTATTCTAACTTCTGCGATGCTTATAAGGCCCTCCCCCGCCCTCCTTTCGGAAAATCTGACCACGACTCCATTTTGTTGCATCCAACCTATAGACAGCAACTAAAATAGGAAGTACCCACGCACAGGTCTGTTCAACGTTGGTCCGACCAATCAGATTCCACGCTTCAAGATTGCTTCGATCATGTGGACTGGGATATGTTCCGCATAGCGTCCAACAACAACACTGATGAATACGCTGATTCGGTGAGCGAGTTTATTAGCAAGTGCATCAGTGATGTTGTACCCACAGCGTCTTTTTAAACATTCCCCAACCAGAAACTGTGGATTGATGGCAGCATTTACGCAAAACTGAAAGCACGAACCACTGCTTTTAATCAGGGCAAGGTGACCGGAAACATGACCGAATACAAACAGTGTAGCTATTCCCTCCGCAAGGCAATCAAACAAGCTAAGCGTCAGTATAGAGACAAAGTAGAATCGCAGGATCTACAGTCAATCACGGATTACAAAAGAAAACCAGCCTCGTCGCGGACCACGATATCTTGCTCCCAGACAGACTAAACAACTTCTTTGCTCGCTTTGAGGACAATACAGTGCTACTGACATGGTGCTCTACCAAAACCTGCAGGCTCTCCTTCTCTGCAGCCAACGTGAGTAAAACATTTAAACGTGTTATCCCACTCAAGGCTGCAGGCCCAGACGGCATCCCCAGCCGCGTCCTCAGAGCATCCGCAGACCAGCTGGCTGGTGTGTTTACGGACATATTCAACCAATCGTTATCCCAGTCTGCTGTTCCCACATGCTTCAAGAGGGCCATTGTTCCTGTACCCAAGAAAGCGAAGGTAACTGAGCTAAATGACTACCGCCCCATAGCACTCACTTCCGTCATCATGAAGTGCTTTGAGAGACTAGTCAAGGACCATATCACCTCCACCATACCTGACAGCCTAGACCCACTCCAATTTGATTACCGCCCCAACAGGTACACAGATGACGCAATCACAATCACACTGCACACTGCCCTAACCCATCTGGACAAGAGGAATACCTATGTATGAAAACTTTTCATCAACTACAGCTCAGCATTTAACACCATAGTACCCTACAAACTTGTCATTAAGCTCGAGACCCTGGGTCTCGACCCCGCCCTGTTCAACTGGATTCTGGACTTCCTGACGGGCCACCCCCAGGTGTTGAGGGTAGGTAACAACATCTCCACCCCGCTGATGTTCAACACTGGGGCCCCACAAGGGTGCGTTCCCAGCCCTCTCCTGTACTCCCTGTTCACCCACGACTGCATGGCCATGCACGCCTCCAACTCAATCATCACGTTTGCAAATGACACTACCATGGTAGGCTTGATTACTAACAACGACGAGACGGCCTACAGGGAGGAGGTGAGTGACCTCGGAGTGTGGTGTCAGGAAAATAACCTCACACTCAATGTCAACAAAACAAAGGAGATGATCGTGGACTTCAGGAAACAGCAGAGGGAGCAGCCCACCATCCACGTTGACAGGACAGTAGTGGAGAGGGTGGAAAGTTAACTTCTTTGGTGTAGGGGGCAGTATTGTCACGTCCGCATGAAAAGCATGCCCATAGTAAACTAAATGCTACTCAGGCCCAGAGGCTAGGATATGCATAGTATTAGTAGATTTGGGTAGAAAACACTCTGACGTTTCTAAAACTGTTTGAATGATGTCGGTGAGTATAACATAACGCATATGGCAGGCGAAAACCTGAGAAAAATCCAACCAGGAAGTGGGAAATCTGAGATTTGTAGTTTTTCAAGTGATGCCTATCCAATATACTGTGTCTATGGGGTCCGATGGCACTTCCTAAGGCTTCCACTAGATGACAACAGTCTTTAGAAGTTGTTTCATAATTATATTGTGAAAGGGGAGTGAATAAGAGCTGTTTGAACCAGGGGTTTGGTTGAAAGCCTTTAGTTTAGTCACACTCACGGGCTCTCCTTTCCCTTTCATTTCTAATGACAAAGGAATTGTCCGGTTGGAATATTATTGAAGATTTATGATAAAAACATCCTAAAGATGTATTCTATACATCGTTTCTACAAACTGTAATGGAACTTTGACTTTTCGTCTGGACTTGCGCCTTGTTCATTTGGATTACTGGACTAAATGCGCAAACAAAAAGGAGGTATTTGGACATAAATGAACTTTATCGAACAAAACAAACAAAAAAAATGTCTAACATGGAGACCTGGGAGTGCCATTAGATGAAGATCATCAAAGGTAAGTGATTAATATTAACGCTATTTCTGACTTTTGTGACACCTCTCCTTGGTTGGAACATGGCTGTATGGTTTTCTGAGGCTAGGCGCTGACCTAACATAATCGTATGGTGTGCTTTTGCCGTAAAGCCTTTTTGAAATCTGACACAGCGGTTGCATTAAGGAGAAGTTTATCTTTTAATCGTATGTTAAAAACTTGTATCTTAGATCAATGTTTACGATGAGTATTTCTGTAATTTGATGTGGCTCTCTGCACTTTCACCGGATGTTTGTTTGAGACCATGCATTTCTGAACATAACGGGCCAATTTCAAATGAGGTTTTTGGACATAAAGATTAACTTTATCAAACAAAACACACATGTATTGTTTAACATGGAGTCCTGGGAGTGCCATCTGATGAAGATCATCAAAGGTTAGTGATTAATTGAATCGCTATTTCTGACTTTTGTGAGCTCTCTCCTTGGCTGGAAAAGGGCTGTGTGGTTTTCTGTGACTAGGAGCTGACCTAACATAATCGCATCGTGTGCTTTCACAGTAAAGCCTTTTTGAAATCGGACACTGTGTGGTTGGATTTACAAGAAGTTTATCTTTAAAATGGTGTATAATACTTGTATGTTGGAGGAATTTTAATTATGGGATTTCCCTGCAATTTCACTGGCTGTTGTCGAGGTGGGATGCTAGTGTACCAGAGAGGGTTTAAGTTCCTCGGTGTAGACATCACGGACAAACTGAAATGGTCCACCCACACAGACAGCATGGTGAAGAAGGCGCAGCAGCGTCAGGAGAGACAGCCCCCAAAGAAAACGAGGTAAGCGGCGTTGTTAACCCCGCCCAGATACACCTCAGGAGGCTGAAGAAATTTGGCTTGTCACCAAAAACACTCACAAACTTTTACAGATGCATAATCTACTGCGGTACATAACAAATGGTATTTGAATCACAGTGCCCGGTTTTGCCAATGTAGCAACACTGGGCCTGCCAGGAGCACAGACTGGGACAAACACTATATGTGCGCTCATGATCTGAGGAAGGGGGGGGGGGGTGTAACAATGTAATATTTAGTAGTTAAAATTTAAAACATGCATTCTGATTGGGCACCTAGCTATGCAATGTCATAAGGTAATGTCTTCATTAGGGAGCTCATTGGATCCCATGGCAGGGTCAAATTGACAGTTTTTTTTACTCACAGAGAGGGACAAAGGTTGTTCACTTTTGCAGACAGCTAAAGCTACCTTAATTATAGCTAATTGGCTAATCTTTGATCAGCATCGATATGCAAAAATGTCTGGGCTCTGCGAATAGCAAAACAAAATTGGACCAGCATGTTAAGACCGATGCCGAGCTCACTGAGCAGCCTGCTAACCTAACCACCGAGGTTGAGGAGATTAACAGCAAATGAAATACCCGCCCATCCCAAGCGCCGGCTCCTGACCAACAAGCTCAAGAAGAGCCATGGTCTAGCACCAACAGCATGAGAGTAACATCACAACAAGCACCTGCACCTCTGTTACCCCAGCCAATAGCACCTGATGACCTCGGTGATGAGGAGCCAGCGAAGGTTTGTTTTGACGCTTACCTGAGCCATATTTTCAGTGGGAGAAAGCGTGCCTTTTATATCGGCTGCTTCAAGGTGTGCATTTGGTTGTGGTGCACACTATTTTGTCTGAGGAGTGGATAGAGGACTTTTTCTAAGTGTGTAGCTCCCTGTCCAATTTCTTTAGGAAACCCACAGTGGTTGCACAGTACACTGGGGAAAAACGGAAAAGACTTGATCAGTGATGGACTAGCCACCACGCCACATTGACAACGATGCTCGGTGAAATCGAATCTACCTGTGAGTATGGCACAGATGTGAAACTTGAGGCCACAGTCTTATGCTGACATGACTCACAAAATCCTGGAGCTCCTTGACCCTCCTAACAAGTTACTGCAGTCTGAAGCTATTGATCTGCACACCGGTGTCAAACTTGTCCACAGTACGGGTGTGATGAGAAACTGCGATGCGATGCTGAGAGAGAATACAGTAGACGGCACGGGTCAAAATTATTGATTGATGACCCTACGTCATGATGACGCGTGCATGTTTAAATATGGGCCCCCGCCCCGTCCCCCCTGTTCGTGTGGTCATGTGTTAGAGGGTGTGTGTTATTTTATCTCTATATGTCCGGCTTTGAAGTAGTCCAGGTGATTGATGAGTAGGTGTCTGGTGGAACTGGATGGTTTGAGTGTTTGAACTTTTGGGGGCCCCTGTATGTCCCCCACCCCCCACAGTTTGTTATCTGATGAAGCAGGAATGTCCTGGGGGTTATAGGGCTGGGGGCATCTGCATTATAAATGTCCAGAACAAGGCTTGTGAAACCAGAACAGTAAACACTATTTTTAAACATGGATTTTGCGATCAGTGGTAAAGCTGTGATGACTGTAGCAACTGAAGAAGGACCGCGTCTGAAACATAGAGAAAGGGCAAAGTATACATCCGCAATATACGATGCTCCAAAAAAGCGGTTTCTAAATGTGTATAGAACCCAGATACCGCCCGCAACTGCGTTGAAAGATGAAGTGCTGATGTCTAACGGTCAGCAATGGTGGTATCTGTTTGATTACTTGGCCTGTAGAGTGAAACTCTATACGTTAGCCGAAGGGGAAGAATATACCGACCAGACATTAGGAGTGGCCTATGGGGTTGAAGACTGGACAGTTTTTCGTCAGGTTTTGTGTCCCGAACTGAGCCGTATCACCAAGGGTTACAGCTTGTTCACAGGCTACGAGACCCGTTGGGAAGGTACCCCGGACACCTCCGGAAGAGTATTTCACCGGGTGAAAATACAGAGAAAGAATGGACTTCCCTGTGGCCGCGTGGAGTTCTACATCAGCACAGAGGAAATCCGCAGCCAAAACATCAGGGATGGCATTTTGGTCGGTGATTTTAGGCTTCGAATGCTTATTCCTTTTAAAAGTTGGGATTTAATGGAATTGAAAATGTTACAGTTGTTGGACGCTCTGTTTGTACAGAGCCAACAGCGTCAGAGCATTGTTCGGCTAAAGAAGTGCATAATATATACGAATCCTGCGGATTACGACGCAGAGCACCCCCAAGAAGGTACAACGTCAGGAGAGACAGCCCCCAAAGAAAACGAGGTAAGCGGCGTTGTTAACCCCGCCCAGATACCCCGAGGGCTGGTTCAACAATAAAAGGAGGGTCATTAAAACCTACAGTTCTTAACCTAAGCATTAACCATGGATAATCCTAACGCATACCAGAACTCCGAAACGTCATGGGGGCCTGAAACTAAGGACTGTATGCCTCGCAGCCCTACATTCTACTCACCCCTGGCAAGACCCTCGACACCCCCTACATGTACACAGCCTGAGGACGTGTTTGATGGGGTGGTCAGTACTATTTTTGTGGACACAATCAAGGCCTCAGTAGCCACGCTTTTAGACGTGGTGATTGGAGAATATATACGAGAAAAATGCATCGGTTGTGAGATTAACCACCCCAGCCAGCGAAGGCATCCGTGCCTATACGAGCCCCCAAGATACTACTTCTTCAACAATTTTGAGGCTCTGGTGAAAAGACTTTGGTCCTGCAGGTTTATACCATCGCTGGTCAGAGCCCTGGAGGCTATGGGCCTTGTGCCGTCTATCCCCAGAGTTTACGGGGTAACCGAGGCATTCCTACAGGAGCTGAAGGAAGCGATCCACATACACGAGAAACTCAAAGAAATCCGACACCCTGGTGGACGACAACAAATACCGGGAGGCGGTGGTGGCTGATGTGATGACTTTCTGGCTCAATAAACCCCAAGAGAACGAGTGATATTTTTGTTATTTAGATGTAGAGCAATGGGTAACTATGTGTATACGATGTTAGAGAGAATAAATACCTTTTTTCTTTTGAGAGAACTTACAAGTGTTATGCATCAAATTATTGAAAATAAAGTGAACAATGTATCGTTCGACACAACCCACAATTCCGGGACTAATGTAGAGCGTGTGCTGAAAATGGACCAAATCATGAATCATGTACGACATGCTGGCGAGTGTCTACAATGGACACAAATGGTAACCCGGCTTGGTGGTGATTCTGAAGAACTAGAAACAACCTTGTCTAAGATTTTACTTTATTTGTTTGAAACACCATTTAATTGTAACATGTATCATATTTGTTGTTTATATACATTTATAGCGGATGTGTGTGTTGTAAAAATTCAGCGAAACAAACCTGTTAATCTAAAACAAATATACAAGGTTTTGCATGATTCGATCATTGAGAAAGGGTGGACATGTATCCTGCAACGAATTCTGAATTGTCTGTATACGTAATACACAATGTTTTCTTGAAAATAAAAATCCCCAAAAAATGAAATGTTGTTATTTGAAAGTGGCTCATTAACGTTATTGTACCTCAGAGAGGCAAGAAAGATGGCAGAGCAGATTTTGAAAAACATTTATTATAATCCCTCTAACCCGGGGTCTTATGGGGGCAAGGAGCGTTTACAGAGAGCTATAGCCGAAGAAACAGGTCACAGGTTAAGCGGTGCTAAAGTGAATGAGTGGCTATCAGAGCAGGATGCGCACACTCTTCATAAACCCGTAAGAAAACATTTTCCGAGAAATAGAGTTTTTTTCTACCCACCCAATGTCCCAATTTCAGGCTGATCTATGTGACATGCAGGCCCTTGCAGATAAAAATGAAGGAAATCGCTACATGCTAACGGTTATAGATATTTTCTCTAAAATAGCTTTTGTCCGGGTCTTAAAAAATAAGCGGGGTGTTGAGGTGACCCGGGCATTTGCCTCTATCTTGAAGGAAGGAGGCGCCCCCAAGAAAGTGCAGACTGATGGCGGAAAATAATTTTTTAATAAGCCTTTTCAGAAACTCATGAAAAAACACAATATAGTACATTTTGCTACAGGCTCGGATTTGAAAGCTTCAGTTGTTGAACGCTTTAACAGAACTCTGAAGGAGCGGATGTGGCGCTATTTTACAGCTCACAACACGCATAGATATATCGATATAGTTCAAGATTTAGTAATAGGGTATAACAATAGTTATCATAAAAGTATAAGGATGAAACCCTCCGAGGTCTCTTCGGCAAACTCTTTTCAAGTCTTTAAAAATCTGTATGGTTTGCTCCCCTTCGCCGTAAGAAAAAAATACCTTTTAAATTCGTTGTGGGGGACTTGGTACGTATATCCATGTTGAGGGGTGTTTTCGATAAAAATACGAACAAGGATACAGTGACGAGCTTTTCACGGTTACAGAATGTCTGCCGCGCATACCCCGGTCTACATATTAAAAGATTATGACGGGGTCCTTATAGAGGGATCTTTTTATGAGCAGGAATTACAGAAGGTAAAGGTTGGTAAAGACAAAGTGTTTCACGTAGAGGCGATTCTAGATCAAAAGAGAGAGAAGGGTCAAAAATGGGTGCTGGTCCGCTGGAAAAACTGGCCGCTAAAATTCAACAGCTGGGTATTAGAGAAGGATGTGGTGGAGGCATCTGGGGTTAATTTAAACCCCCATGCATGATAAAATACATCCTCATTCGTGTGTACACCGGAGTGCATAATGGAACACAGCGGCTTCTACCTGACTCTCCCCAGTAATGCGTCCGCACATATATATCATAATAATCAGAGTTCTAATTACACAACCAATTTTCCAAAGCCTATAGAGTTATCAGAGGCCTGGGAAGTAGGTCTCAGCGAGATTACATACCCCCATAGCTGGTATAATATCAAAGATAAGGACCGGGAATTTTATTTCAAAAAGTTATCGGAACCTTCGAAATTTATTAAGGTTAAAAAAGGGTTCTATAGAACCGTCGACAGGCTCGTCTCCGAGTTGAACGAACGTCTATCGCAGAACAGTTTGGAAATATTCCTGATGTACAACCCTATACATAAAAGGGTACAAATCTCTGGAGATGCTTCCGGGGGGATAAAGACCGGCGGTAATTTGGCATACATGTTGGGGATGGGTCCCAATAAATGGACGTATGTGAGAGATAATTTATTCCCATTCCCCGCAGATATACATGCAGGATTTCACAACATATTTGTGTATACCGACATCATATCCTATCAAAGGGTCGGAGACAGCTGTGTGCCACTGCTGAGAACGGTTCATATAGACGGAAAGGATGGCGACATAGTCACTGTCACCTACGACAAGCCACACTACGTACCTGTAAGCAAGAAATATATTGAAAACATTCTTGTTGAGCTTAAAACGGATCAGAACGAAAACATTGAATTTACTTATGGTAAAACGATTGTAAAACTCCACTTTAGACCCACCAAAACCTCTCTACATATATAATATTAGTATTATATATTTTATATACTTTATATACATAAGACATCTAAATTAAAATTATGGAACACCGACATCTCGACCCTAACCGGTATGTCACATACTATGTGGATCAAGTGGGTAATGGATTACCCAGCTATTATGGGACCCCCACCATGTATGGTTCGGGGATAGGAGGTATATTTCGTAACCTCTTTAGGATGGTTTTACCGTTTATGAAGAGAGGCTTCAGCATAGCCAAACCTCATTTAAAATCAGCAGCAAAAAATATCGTAAGTGAGGTTGTAGCCAATGCGATCACCAGAAGGGCGTCACCAGATGTCGAGAGTCAAGAAGGCTCGGGGTTGATGATGTTGTCTCGAAGACCGAAAAAGAGGCCTCCTGGTATAAGGCGAAGGCTTGCGCCTAAAAAACGGAGGTTAACGGTTAAAAGAAACTCAGTTAGTCAAAGACGGGGTAAAGTGAGGAGGTCTGGACCAAAAAAGGTAAAAAGAATACTAGGAAGTATTTTCTAAAAGAACAATCACCATGGCTCTTTTACACCGCATGTCCTCTGAAGCTATAAAGACAGAGCTCGATCTTTTCACGGCCCCCTTAACCCAACATTCAGTAGAGAGGTCCAGTTATGTGGAGATAGCCCCACTCTCGGCCATTACAGACAACGGCCCCATAGAGTTTTTCATACCAGGCCACGGTGACAACTATCTGGACCTCAACAACACCTTGGTGCATTTGCGTCTAAAAGTGACCAAAAGAGATGGTACGGATATTGCAAATGATGCCAAAGTGAGTCTCATTAATTACCCAGTGGCCACCATCTTCTCCCAAGTGGATGTGACTTTGGGGGAACGTCTAATCAGTCAAAGCAGTGCCACATACCCATACCGGGCCATCATGGAATGCTTACTCAACTACTCTGAAGATACTCTCAAGACCCAATTCAGCGCAGGGCTTTTTAGCAAGGATACTGCAGGAGTCTCTATGGAATCGACAGACCCATCCACCGGTGCAAATAAAGGCCTGGCGGCACGGGCTCTCTACTGTGCAGGATCTCGAGAGTTTCACCTGCTAGGCCCTATACACTCGGATATTTTCTTTCAAGAACGTCTACTATTAAATGCGGTTGATTTAAGACTAAAATTAACCAGGGCCAAGGATGAGTTTTGCCTAATGTCTGCAACGGATGGGGACTTTAGCTTAAAAGTGTTGGGGGCCACGCTTTTTATTAAAAAAGTGTCGGTATCTCCGGCAGTTCGTCTGGGTCACTCACAGGCTTTGCTGAAAGGAAATGCCCTTTACCCTCTCCAAAGAATAACCATGAAAACCTTTAGCATACCTGTGGGCAGCAGAATCTGCAGTCAAGAAAACCTATTTCTAGGCCCTTTACCGCGATACGTGGTTATAGGTTTGGTTGATCACGCCTCCAATACGGGCACCTTAAATAAAAACCCATTTAATTTTCAACACTTCAATGCAGAGTATGTAGCTCTGTGTCAGGACAGACGTCAGGTCCCTGCTAAGGCTTTCCAACCGCAATTTAATAACAACATATCTGTGCGAGAATTTTACAATCTATTCCTGGCTACCGGGAGGCATCTAAAAGATCTCTCTTTACCTATTGACAGAAATGATTTTGCAGAGGGTTACACAATGTATGCTTTCAATTTATCACCTGATGATGACACCTCAGGAAATCTTTCGGTGGTGTCCGAAGGTAACCTCAGGCTGGAAATGCGTTTCCGTACACCTTTAGCCTGTACCGTTAGCATGATTGTTTATGCCTGCTCTGATTCAATCTTGGAGGTGAATAGCCGAAGACAGGTTTTAGTAGATTATTATTAAGGATCGTTGAGCAAAGACATGAATACCCAAGAGTTGGAAGGGCTCATGAGCCGACTGATTGGAAAACAATTTTGCGGAGTGTTGGCTTGTGATGAATTACTTATGGAGAAATGGACGGAGCGGCCTGCCCTGTTTATTGTCAATACCCATCCTAAACACATGCCGGGTGAACATTGGCTAGCTGTGACATTAGAAGAGGAAGGAGGAAGAAAAATCTCAACTTTTTTTGATTCCTTTGGCTTTCCCCCCAGTTTTTCACATTTCCCCAAATCTATTAAAGAATTTCTGACCAAAAACTGCTCAAAGATATACTACAACATCAAACAGGTGCAAGATAACCTTTCAACTACATGCGGACAACACTGTGTATTTTACCTATGCCAAAGAGCCCGGGGAGTTTCTTTTGAAGATGTTATGTCTCTTTATAAGGATGATTTAAGAAGTAATGATAACGTTGTAGCTTGTTTTGTTAGAAAATATCAAAAGTGTTCAAATGTGTATCCTTTAAGAACGTGTAATCAAGGCGTATGCTCACGCCAAATGTTTCAAGAATGCCACAAATGTTAAATTGCTTATTTTTTCAAATAAAATTTATTGAATTTAATCATAGTCATTCAAAAAGTCATTCAAAAGTCTAACCACCCAGAGAGATCGGGATTAGGGAAAAGTCCGGAGGCGTTCAGGGGGGTAAATGGGTTATCGTCATTCATTTCATAAGGATGCAAGGGTTTTGGGGCATCTTTAGGGGTGCTGTATCTCGTTGAAGGTTTGTGTTTTAAAGAGTGAATATGTTGACGAATCTTATAGTTGGGTACACCCGAGAGGGGTATGTTGAGGATGGCCAGGGCCTTAAGAAACTGAAGCCACCCTGGAGGTCTTCTGTCATAAGCAACCTTGTGGGCAGATGTGGTACTTTTAAGCAAGTCAAGTATATGTGAACCCTTGACAACCGAGCCCTGAAGGATAAACTCTCCTTTGTCGTTCCAAGTAGCTGCCCCCTTTGAGTCTTTTAGCTTGTTCATAATGTAGCTAACATTTTTCCTGTTACGTGCCAGAACATGGGTTAACAAGTCATGCATAACTTTATCTTCAACAGGCATTTGATCTTCAGACGGTAAGCTCGCAGGTACAGGCATTACAGGGGCGTGGCTCTCGCTAGGCTCGTCATCTTTTAAAGGGTCCTGTAGGGAAATAGTTAAATGGCCTGTCTCTCTCTCCCCTTGTTTCACCAAGGACAAATACCTTTGCAAGAGGTTTGTGTATTTTTGGACCTTATCATAGGGGTTCAATCCTTTTTGATTCAAAATATCCTTCATGGCCGTATCCAAATCATTTTCTGCTGTTTGTCTGATATTTTCGGGACCCTGCACTTGTTTTTTAAGTCTATCCAACTCTTGTTGTGGCACCAGATACATTTTATTGGCCATCACCCTATGTGTTCAACCACCACGTCGGGCTGCAATAAGGCTGGTGATGAAGGGCACGGCTATACTTAGTAAAGGTAGAATAAAACCGCCAGACTGTTGTATGCTATGTTGTTTCTTTTGAAGACTGACCCTTTTATTGGCAAAGAGCTTGATCGCGGTCTTTTGTCTCTTTAATTTTTTCAATTGTGTCAGGGTGAGTGGAATGCGTCCTTGGAGAAGATTCAAAGCAATCTCACATAGGGATAATATGAGATCTGAAACCAGTGACCCAAGATGGCCTTCCGTTCATTAGATGTACCCCCAACTAGGCTTCTCAAGAGGGACAAGTTTCTTTTTAAACGCAGAGACATAGCGGCTACTTTTTAGGAATGTACGCAGCCGGCCACTCCCACGGGAACAGACCGGTTCGTAGCCTCAGGTGTTCTGGAGTATTTGCTTTTAAATCCACGATTAAATAAGAAAATGGCGCTTTGGTAGCGTCCTCGTAGCTCTCCATAAAGTAGGATTTCCTTCCCGGGTACATCTGCTGAGCTAGAGTGTTAATTTGTAGTTTGTCTCTAGGATTTTTGAACAAAACCATGTAATTGGCGTTCAAACTGATGGTGTGGCTATTTTTACCTTGGTGAAACACATTCTGCACCAAGTAAAGCACGGACAGGTTTCTATGATGAGTATATTGGGTAAACGCTCTGGCAATTTCGGGATGTTCGCTACCTGCAAATAGCATATCGTCCAAAACCAGCAGATTGTTTTTATGAGGAGGTAAAAGTTCATCATCAGACAGGGAATCAGGTATTCCTTCAACAAACGTGATTTTTATTGTCTTCAACAATTCATCATACAGAGGTTGATAACATGAATAACACCACACAACATTATCAGGTTTTTGAGATAACACATGTTCAGAATTCTCTAAAATACTTTTTACAAAACAAGTTTTACCACTATTCGAAGGCCCTGCGATTAAGGCCGAAAATGGTAGTTGCAACCGGGGGTCAAAACCTTCTACAGCAGTCATGATATCTTAAGCTTTAAGACACCCTGTAGCTTGTAGCATAAGTCAGTAGCCAAATGGACAATGTGGTCCAGTCAGGCAAAAAGCAGTCTCTTGTCATAGACAACCCTGAATCTTTTTAGTAAGTGGGGCCTTCCTCAGATGGAAGCCCTTTTTTTATACCCAAAAATCTTTTTTGTAGGAGGTCCTAAATCTCCAAGTCCCTATTCCTGTCATTTAGGAACCCACTCGAACAAGCGTGTGATTGAGTCCTATTTTTACACGCGGGGTATTTTTTTAGTAGGTTTTTTGAGTCACGCCTGACACACTGCGGCATGTAGCATAAGTCAGTAGCCATAGGGCAAGGTGGTCCCGTCAGGCAAAAGCACTCTCTTGTCATAGACAACCCTGAATCTTTTAGTGAGTGGGGCATTCCTCAGATGGAACCCCTTTTTATCCCTAACAATCTTTTTGTAGGAGCTCAAAATCTCCAAGTCACTATTCCTGTCCTTTAGGAACCCCTCGACCAAGCGTGTGATTGATTCCAAGTTTACACGCTGGGCATTTTCATAGTTTTGAGTCACGCCTTTGGCTTTCAAAACCACGTGATTCTTTAGAGTCCTAAAAGCATAGCATAGCTTTTGGGACCACAGGAGGACCATTCGGTGATATGGTCACCCTCTGTGAGTTCACTCGTTAAGCCACCCAGATAGTTGCTGAGTGGGGGGGTCCAATCCCCCGGTTTGTTTACATAGACCACAGAGTCTGTGTCATGGTAAAGAACCCGCCTCTGAAGCTGCTCCATGAGCTTGTACAGTTCAAGTCGGCCATAGGCCGTGGTAAATGCTGCAAGAAACACAAATTACATTACCCGGGGGTAGAACCCACTTCTTGTTACGTCGCCATTGCACCAAGGCAATGTCTTGACTCAAGAATGAAAAATGTGAAATTTCGTATTGGTCCGAAAAAACGAATTCCAAGAATTCTTCACGGTCTTTAATAATCGACGTTGTTAGCATATTACACCTCTGCGCTAATTTGCCCCAAAGCGAATTTAAGTACAATTTCGACACATTTCGTTTGGTTTTGTTGACCTCTATTCTGTCAGGGTCAAGAAGGATGCCTTCTCTGTCATGATAGTCTTGAATGTACCTGTCTTTACTCTCTTGATCTGTGACCGATGCAGGATAGCCTGAAGCCATTTGCTTACATCTCAAGAAGGTCTTGATGTACTCTTTAAAAAGAGTGTCTGATTTCTTTGAAAAGTTCCATACTTCAAAGATTTTGGCCACACGATACCCCATCTCTAAAGCCTTAGAGAATTCAGCTGTGACCCATACACCTGTCAGGGCTCTTTCTTGATCGGTGTGATCACATGGGTTTTGTTGTATGTTTTCACTGCATGTGCGACAAAGGGGAACGAAAAGTTTTCCTTGAGGGCCCCTGTAAGGCAACACCGGTATAAACAAACCCCTTGGAGGGTAGACTGTTGCTTTGATCAGACCAAAATAGTTTTGAGGTAAGTCAAGATCACGATGAATAATTTCCGGATGACCTATAGGATAGCATGAGGAACTCATTACATGCGGATAAAGGGATGTAAAATCTACATATCCTATTGTCTCGTCGGGTTGCGCTACATACCTCAATGTCAAAGCATTGGTACGGCCGCCATACAAGGCCTGTCTTGGTTCCAGAGGTTCTGGGGTGTCAAAGCTGGAAAGGAAGGCTTGAACATGAGGATCAGACTTTTTGAGGGCTGTCCATTCGTGCTCCCACAAAACAACCACTTTTAGACCGTAAGTAGCCTGTAAAGAATCAACTTTGTCTTGAAACTCTTGGTACATTTCCCCAAAAGTCTTTTGGGTTAGGACACACATGTTCTGGGGCACAAAGCAAGATTTGCAACCATGGAAGAAACAACCGTTGTACTCATACACGGTCTCAACCCCGTCAATCTGGGTGTAGCCATCTACATGGTAAGAGCCAAATGCCTTCTCCCCTCGATTCAAAGCATGTTGAATAAAAATGTCTTTATCCTGGGCCATATACTCTAACCATTGAATGGACCCACTAGAGTATGACTTGAATTGGCGTCGGTAGTTGTCAGGCGAGGGGATAGCTATAGAGGATGTAGGCAGATAGTGTGTACGGTATGTTTTCATGCATGCCGATGCAATAGTTGTACAACTCCAGGGGTCAATGCCTGCATCTTTGATTACCTCTTCTCTGAATCTGAGGCATCCTTCACGAAGTATAACCACATCATTGTCACAGTATGATTCCATCTCTTTATGGAAATCAAAGGGGCCATGTCTTACTGTCTCATACCACGTCATGAACCTCTCACGCTCTTTTGGGAGACATTTGATCACACCCGTACATTTCTGGGCTGGGATATGATCCGATATAATGTAGATTCTCCTCAGATGTGAAGAAGTGGGGGAACCAGCCTTTCACAGAGTTTTCAAAACCCAAGGCCTCTGGCATTTGAGCCAATCTCATGGGTAAGAAGCTTAAACTGTCAATGTATCTCTGGTTGAAGGCTGGATCTACAAAACACAAGATTTTACTACCTTGAGCTATGACACTGGGTGCCACCCCTTGCTGTATCAAGGGGTTCAGAAGAAGGTAAGAGTCGTAGGCTCTAGCATTGTGGGCTATAAACGTAAAGTTTCGGTACTGTGGTTTTCTAAAATGTTTTAGAAAGAGTAGTGCACAATTGGATCCTTCTGCAGACCACTTTTCCCCTTGAATGTCATGGTAGATACAAAAATAGGCAAATGATCCCCCGATTGCTGATTTGTCTCAAAATCATAGAACACATATTTCTCTGAATGTTCATCTTCAGCCAAGGGCTGAATATAACACTCGTGTGGCACTTCTTGAACCACTTCAGCATTTCTGCTTTTCAGAGCCCCTTTACAGATTGGACAATGTATGATTCCACAAACATGTGGTTTAGGGCTATCTATTTTAAGGTTGTAATTGCAATGACATTTTGGGCATTTCTTGTTAATGGCACAAATGCTTACAGATTTACAGGCCTTAGGGTGCCATGTTTCAATTTTGTGTTTATCGTAACAGTAGGTCGAACGACATGTGCGATGACAATCCTCACAGGGTGTCAAGTTTAGGGGTTGCATAGGGCACTCTGCATCCTGACAAAATGTCAAATACCTATCCGGTATAATAATATATATTAACAATACATAGTTAAAATACCTCGGCTTTTTTGGCACTTGTTCTGACGAATTGAGGATCCTGAGGGCTCTAGACTTTTTTCCTCTAGCATTCCAGATTCTGCAGGGGCTGTCTCCGGGCAGTCTGAAAAAAAACAACATTATTTGTCCTTGTTTTAACATATGCTATCAACAGAGGTATAACTAATAAAAAGGCTTATAACTAATAACAAAACGTATAATGATCTCATACCGTGTCCCTGGAGCGCCGGATCGTAAAGCCGCAAGTTCCCGGCCCAACAGTATTTTTCGGTTGGTGTTGAATCTGAGCAATGTACTTCGGCCACAATGGTTCGTTGCCTGTTGGGGTCTGGAATATGTCGGGAGGGAGTCGAAGTTCCCTGTATTCGAGGTGAGTTTGAAAAATCGCTCGTACAGAACGGTAGAATTGCATCCAAGTCCCCCGGGTCAGATGTCCATAACGAATCCTTTATCATTCTTGGCTGTATGTCGGCTGTAAATACATAAAATAGTTTTTTTAAATAACACACACTATTTTTTTATTTTTATATATAAATATTCTTGGGTATGTGTTTAATTAGAAGGACTTACAACGTAAAAAGGCCGATGGCGACCGACTGCCCGATTTTTGCTCCTGTGAACCACCCTCATGTTGCTCCAGATCCGGTAAATCGCGTAAAAGCTGCGTAAATGTTTGGGATTCTAACCACCGTTAGACAATATTAAACATCATACGCTATATATATATATACGCTGTATATATATATATATATACACTTTTTAACTTTATTGGCCTTTGGCCTGAAATATCCAAATAACTAGGGTTTAATATTACAATAATATTCAAACAAATCTTAAAATATATTTTTCATTTACCCACCTCCAGAAATATCCATTATGAGAGATTCACTTATTCAGAATATTTTTTTTTAATCTGTCCGGGCAGCTAAATATTCGGGCCTTTGGGGTTTGCGCTAAAGCAGTGCTAACAGCGTTAAAAATAGTTCAGTCCCTAACTATCGAAAAGTACGGAATGAGTTTCTGGGGAGAGATGTATGCAACCCCGCTGTATGTTTTGGTTTAGAGGCCAAAAGACTGTGAACCCCATAGAGCCTTTCTGTCTGCATCGGGTTTGCTGGGCTCCCGGTGCGTTGATTAGATATCAGTGTTTAACCCCGGGGGTGATAGGTTGATATCTTGACATGCCATATGGCCGATAGTGCAAACCTTGGTTTCAAACGATTCTCTACAGATAGAGCTCTGGGACCCCGTGTTGAACCCACACACACAAACCCTTGAAACGCACACACACACACCCTCCTGCTGCTCCATCACATGCCCACTCATGCACGCACCCCTATTTCCCAGGTCTTTTTCTTCGAGACAGAGCTGGAAGATGATGTGAAATACTCTTTGCCTTAGTTACGGGTGAGATACTGTTTTTTAAAATTCCATTTATTGAATTCCAAAAATATTTCGTACACCCTTTAATTAAGACATGTTTGAATTAAGTAACACATTTGAATAATATTTAAACAGGCATCACACGTGTTTTATGTTAAAAAAAAAAAAAAAAAAAAAAAAAAAAAGCTTGGAGGCCGTTCTTTGTACATTATTACAAACTTTAATAAACCGTAATGTTCATAACATACCATTGTAGGAATAGACTATAAAATAATACATGTTTTTTCAGATCTTACAGTTGTCTGCGCCAGACCCTAACGTGAGAGAAAAGAGCGCTTCCCCCTTAGTTATATGGGGGCTATATATTTTCAAAAACAATGATTTAATTCTAAATATTTAACACATACATTTTAACAACCGTTATAATTCAACATTTTTTACTATTTCTTACATATATATGGTCCTGTTAGCCACGACCATTATCCGTTTCCAATTCCCCATCGCAAAGTCTTTTGCCCGCTCCACCGAAGCTCTGCCCATTTTCACTCCAGGGAAAGAGCCGCCTTCGACCTTGTTGGTCCTGGGTATGTCTCAACGATAACCTCGGCCATCGCCGTAATTGTTCACGATTTTCGAAAAGACTGTCCAGCTTATTCATCAGGGTTCGGAAAATGTGGTAATCGCGCCATTTAAAACTGAACATTATTTGAAAAAAATGTACATCCTTGTATGCTTTGGAGGATACATAGGAACTGACCGTTTTCGTAGCATTAGCACTATCAAATTGTTCACATGCTAAAATTGTCACTCTGGAGTCCGGGGTATACGCCTTTGAAGTGACTCTTAGAGCCATTATATCACTTCTTCCACAGACTTGTTCTTCCAACGCATATCCGGGCAGCCTTGAAGCACTCAGGGCGCGTTCCATTTGACACAAAGCTAGCCTTATTTTAAGCCATTCTCGCATCCTTAGCGCTGGAGAAAAAAGCTCGGGTTCTGCATGATAAAAGGGTTGGGACACGCTGTCTGTGAATATCTTAACCGTAGATTCCTCCGGGTTGAATATGTACGAAATATGTCCCTCGCTTGTACACAAAAATCCTTTAAAACATTCTGGAGCCTCACGCAAAACATCCTCTAGGCTTTTGTCGTTGGATTCATGACATGAGCTGCAGAGCACTCCGAGAATTGGCCTTGTAGACATATTTTAGATGTTTAATATTAAGGTCTTTATTTAAAAAATGGCTTGTTCTGGACATTTATAATGCAGATGCGCCCAGCCCTATAACCCCCAGGACATTCCTGCTTCATCAGATAAACTGTGGGGGGTGGGGGACATACAGGGGCCCCCAAAAGTTCAAACACTCAAACCATCCAGTTCCACCAGACACCTACTCATCAATCACCTGGACTACTTCAAAGCCGGACATATAGAGATAAAATAACACACACCCTCTAACACATGACCACACGAACAGGGGGGACAGGGCGGGGGCCCATATTTAAACATGCACGCGTCATCATGACGTAGGGTCATCAATCAATCATTTTGACCCGTGCCGTCTACTGTATTCTCTCTATGCTGAATTCAAACATTTTTGGGAGGCATGCCAGGAGGGCACGAGCAGACCAGCCAAGCAAATGACAGACTCATAAGTAAAACTTTGCAAGAGTATGTCGTTGAAAGCACAGTGTGTCATGATGATGGAGATGAGAGGGAATGTACAACTATTGTTTTTCAGCACTTTGGATACTGTGCTGGGGGAAATGTCATCACAATTTTGCGAAAGAAATAGTCAACTGCTGGAAGCTCTATGTGCCATGATCCCGATGCTAAACATTTTGGATGTGAACAAGGTCAAGCCATTGTTGGATCTAACCAAAACTGAACCAGTAGGAGCGGAGTTACTTATGGCTCGCACATTCTTGCAAGGTCAAATCTCAACCAAAGCCAGCAACAACAAATTAACCTCACTCAGTTTTCTTCAGAAACACGGCGGGCCTTTGTCAGCAATCCCGACTCTGCTGTTGTCACTGATACATGGATTAACATTTGGGGCAGCTACAGCAATTTGTCAAACATTCCTCCGCCACCCTGAAGAACGTATTTGGTGAACACAAACCCAACATGTTAGATCAACAAAAGCCCAGCTTGTCCAGCTGACAGCTGAGAGGGACCTGACAAGTACATTTTGTCAAGAAGAAGAATGGAATCAGAAACTTCTCAAGAGGTTTGACATATCATCAAGGGGGCTGCAGCTCTTCTAAATGGTAAGCTACAACCTTTATGGCTCTGGTTACAGTGCCAGAATGATTGGTTTTCCCTCATGTAAGCCTGGTTGTTTGGCAGATTTTTTAATGTAATGTACAGCTACTTTAGGCCTTTGCTTTTTACTTCCTTGCATGTTACATTCATCTGTGATTTTAATATCATTGCTTGCTTTGTGGGTCTAATTGCTATTGATAGATAAACAGCTTTGTGTTATTATATGTGTATAGGGACAGTGACCAATGTAGCCTATTGGTTGTGCTTTGAGGTGAGCCCTGGCACGGAGCTCCTATTGTCCTGGCTGTCCACTTCAGTGGTGCTGAAATTGGCAGTGCATCCTTTCATAGTGCTGACTGGTGGTAGCCTTCTGTCCATGGTCCTGAATTGATGGTTACTGTTTGTGCTGTTTCAATTAGCGTATCTTGGCCTACCAGTTCTCATGGTGCTTCTCTTCAACATCGCATGCTTTCTTGTGAGCAAAATGACTGTTGTGTATGTGGCTGCATTTCAGATAGGTCTACATTTTTGTACATTTTGTATGCCGTAGTAGTATAGGACCAATATTGTGTGTAGCCTACTGAAAGAAGTGGGCAAACATTCACTCTATTATCATTAATTTGCATTACACACGGTCATTGTGTGATAGGCTACTGTAAAAGTCAATACTATGAAAACCTCACAGTCTACATTTTTCACCTTCTCCCTGCTCTCTTGCTACAGTGTGTGTGCGTGTGAGTGTGTGTAGGTGTAGGTGTGTGTTTGTGTGTATTGCTCTCTGAATGGGCATTTACTCTTATTTGCGGCCAATTCACATTAGCTACTGCCATGTAGGACATTTCACATCAGCTATGAATATAGAACATGCACTTACTATGATTTTTTTGCTTTTCTGAAACTCCCACAGAAAATATTGCGCACCTGGAGAAGTGTCGCATAGGTTCACAAATTTAACAGAAATGTAGTCTATAGTTGTAATGGTGGATGTTTAAGCCATGAAGCCTGTAAGAATCTTTGAATGCCTAGTGGTGCTCATTCTGTTGAGCTGATCTGTGCATGCTGGTTGCCACAAATTATGTCTAGGCCTACGGCAGCTACGGCTCCATTTCGGATACACTTGTATAGTGGAGCCATATCGTTATTGTGTTATTATATAAAACAATGGTTGTGATGTTGGCTCCCGAGTGGTGCAGCAGTCTAAGTCACTGCATCTCACTGCTAGAATTGTCACTACAGACCCTGGTTCGATTCAAGGCTGTGAGTCCCATAGGGCAAAGCACAATTGGCCCAGCTTCGTCCGGGTTAAGGTTTGGCCGGGGTAGGCTGTCATTGTACATAATAATTTTTTGTTAACTGACTTGCCTAGTTAAATGAAAGTTAAACACAAAACATGTAAAACAAGTTTCAGATACATTTTTGTACATTTGATCAGCAGTAGGACCAATCTACCTTATTTTATTAGAGCTCCAAAACAATACTAGTTGTACACCCCTGTGGATTTAAAAAGCCTCTCAGAGAGAGAGAGAAAAAGAGAGAGAGAGAAAGAGAGAGAGAGAGAAAGAGAGAGAGAGAAAAAGAGCGATAGAGAGAGAGTCAGAGAGAGAGAGAAAGAGATTAAATTAAGGACAAGAACTGTGGGAAGGGTGAACATACTGTGCTCTCCACCCTTTACCTTGCCAACTGTTTGAATGCACTTCTATATTTCAGTTTCCATAAGCAATTGCATTGTTGGAGAACTTTACAACTGGAGGAATGACTTGACAAAATGCTCAAGGCAGAACCAGTAGACATCTTTTTCGGACATGATTAGTGAATGATTGTGAATGATTAGTCTCTACAATATGCCATGTACTATAACCACAGTTCAACACATACCCACACAACACTATACACTTGGTTCACAGTTTAATGCATTTCAAATGGCTTGGTAGTTTCTCAAATATCACAGCTAAGGAGTTGAATATGAATGTGTGGATGTTAAACACACACACACCAGTGTCTACATCTACATCGCTTTTTTTGCCCCCGACAGAATTCCCTCAAAATATTTCTTCACAATAACACCGTAATTAGAGAAACAAGAGAGGCATGGAGGCAATAGCCTGATGGACCACAGGGATAGGAGTCCCCTTACCTGACCCTAGGTGGAGGAAAGACTGTGTGACCTCCATAGCCAGTTGTTTATATCAAACTGCTCGTCAGGAAGAGAGTTGGCAATATATTTTTTTTGGAGGATGCTTCCTTTGGCCTCCACCACACCCTATGCCCTCCACTCCCTATCATACTCCCTTCACTATCCACTCTCCACCCTACACCCTACACCCTACACCCTCTTCCCTCTGCCTTCCGCCCTTACACTGTCAAGTTTAGTGGCTCTGTAGAAAATACACTACATTTACAAAAGTATGTGGACACCCTTTCAAAATCGTGGAATCGGCTATTTCAGCCACACCCGTTGCTGCCAGGTGTATAAAATCAGGCACACAGCCATGCGATCTCCATAGACACACATTGGCAGTAGCTCAGTGACAGTCATATGATCCCATCAAGTCAGTTCATCAATTGTCTGCCCTGCTAGAGCTTCCCCGGTCAACTGTAAGTGCTGTTATTGTGGAAACATCTAGGAGCAACAACGGCTCAGCCACAAAGTATGGCCACACAAGCTCACAGAACCGGACCGCTGAGTGCTGGAGCGGGTAGCCCGTAAAAATGTACTGAGTTCCAAACTGCCTATGGAAGCAACTTCAGCACAAGAACTGTTCGTTGGGAGCTTCATGAAATGGGTTTCATTGGCTGAACAGCCACACACAAGCCTAAGGTCACAATGTGCAATGCCAAGCGTGAGCTTGGGTGGTGTAAAGCTTGCCGCCATTGGACTCTGGAGCAGTGGAAATATGTCACGCTCCTCCATCTGGCAGTCCGACGGACGAATATGGTTTTGGCAGATGCCAATGCATAGTGCCCCAAAGCATAATGCCAACTGTAAAGTTTGGTGGAGGAGGAATAACGGCCTTGAACTGTTTTTCATTGTTCAGGCTAGGCCCCTTCGTTCCAGTGAAGGAAAATCTTAATGCTACAGCATACAATGACATTCTAGACGATTCTGTGCCTCCAACTTTGTGGCAACAGTTTGGGGAATGTCCTTGACAATGCCCCTGTGCACAAAGTGAGGTCCATACAGAAATGGTTTGTGGAGATTGGAGTGGAAAAACTTGACTGGCCTGCTCAGAGCCCTGAACTCAACCCCATCGAACACATTGGGATTAATTGGAAAGCTGACTGCAAGCCAGGCCTAACTGTCAATATCAGTGCCCAACCTTACTAATGCTCTTGAGGCCGATGTCCACGCAGCAATGTTCCAACATTTATTGGAAAGCCTTCCCATAAGAATGGAGGATGTTATAGAAGCAAAGGGGGGACCAACTCCATATTAATGCCTATGATTTTTGAATGAGATGTTCGACAAGCAGGTGTTCACATACTTTTGGTCAAGTAGTGTATTTTTATAATTAACCTAGATAGGACACAGCTTGTCATTTCCAGTAATAATAGTGAGCAGAACAAGCAACGAGGTGTGTAGAGCCAAGCACAAGTTCTAGCATGTATTTGCATATTTTCATTTGTTGACTATGTATTTGCATATTTCCACTCCTAACAACGCACTTTTAAAAAGCTTTGGCAATGGGTAAAGTATACAGAACTTACTCCACTCTGTTCATAACTCTGTTCGTTTCACAGATGAGAACATAATGTCTACAGCTCATTCTTATCCCACTGCTGGACACTGGGCTTCCTCTCACCACCATATTTGGTAGTGAGTGGAAACACCAACAGCATGCTCCACATTTATACAGTACCAGTCAAAAATTTGGACACAACTCATTTAATGATTTTTTTCATTTGTACTATTTTCTACATTGTAGAATAATAGTGAAACATCAAACTATGAAATAACACCTATGGAATCATGTAGTATCCATAAAAGGTTTAAACAAATCAAAATATATTTTAGATTCTTCAAAGTAGCCACCCTTTGCATTGATGACAGCTTTGCACACTCTTGGCATTCTCTCAAGCAGCTTCACCTGGAATGCTTTTCCAACAGTCTTGAAGGAGTTCCTACATATGCTCAGCACTTGTTGGTTGCTTTTCCTTCACTCTGCGGTCCAACTCATCCCAAACCATCTCAATTGGCTTGAGGTCGGGTGATTGTGGAGGCCAGGTCACCTGATGCAGCACTCCATCACTCTCAATCTTGGTCAAATAGCCCTTGCACAGCCTGGAGGTGTGTTGGGTCATTGTCCTGTTGAAAAGCAAATGATCATCCTACTAAGCGCAAACCAGATAGGATGGCGTATCGCTGCAGAATGCTGTGGTAGCCATTCAAGTGTGACTTGAATTCTAAATAAATCACAGACAGTGTCACCAGCAAAGCACCCCCACACCATAACAACTCCTCCTCCATGCTTCACAGTGGGAACCACACATGCAGAGATCATCCGTTCACCTACTCTGCGTTTCACAAAGACACAGCAGTTGGAACCAAAAATCGCAAATTTGGACTCATCAGACCAAAGGACAGATTTCCACCGGTCTAATGTCCATTGCTCTCTTCTTGTTACTTGTGTCCTTTAGTAATGGATTCTTTGCAGCTATTCGACCACAAAGGCCTGATTCACACAGTCTCCTCTGAACAGTTGATGTTGAGATGTGTCTGTTACTTGAACTCTATGAAGCATTTATTTGGGCTGTAATCGGAGATGCTGTTAACCCTAAGGGATTTATCCTCTGCAGCAGCGGTAACTCTTGGGTATATTCCTTTCCTGTGGCGGCCCTCATGAGAGTCAGTTTCATTGCTTGATGGTTTATGCGACTGCACTTGAAGAAACTTTCAAAGGTCTTGAAATGTTCCGTATTGACGGACCTTCATGTCTTAAAGTAATTGTGGATGTTTCTCTTTGCTTATTTGAGCTGTTCTTGCCGTAATATGGACTTCTTCTTGGATACCACCCCTATCCTGTCACACCAGAACTGATTGGTTCAAACGCATTAAGAAGGAAAGAAATTCCACAAATGAACTTTTAACAAGGCACACCTGTTAATTGAAATGCATTCCAGGTGACTACCTCATGAAGCTGGTTGAGGGAATCTCAAATATAAATGTATTTGGATTTGTTTAACACTTTTTTGATTACTACATAATTCCATATGTGTTATTTAATAGTTTTGATGTCTTCACTATTATTTTGCAACGTAGTAAATAGTAAAAATAAAGAAAAACCCTTGAACGAGTAGGTGTGTCCAAACTTTTGACTGGTACTCTACATCCAGTGAAATTTCTGTCTCATTGTTCTATCTGTGTCTATTGTACATTATAGAGGGCGAGAAGGAAAAATTCAGAACACAAATTGAGCAGAACCCCCATTGTTGTTGGTAATGACATTCTTTAGGATCCACTCTGTGAATATGAAAGGTGTCCTGGTCCCCTGTGGCTGCTGAGGTGGAGGTGGTGGCAGAGAACCAGCCAAAACACACAAATGCAGATAAATGACCATAAACATGGATACTGGGTGTACACAAAACCACTCCAATATGCTCCAACTACTACAGGAGATTCACAGAGATGGTAAACATTGCACATAACTGACAAGTTTTAGTGCAATTACAGTACTATGGAGGACTGCCAATCATTAAGGTTAGCATTTGTAGCAATCATAACCCTTACCTTGTTTTGAAGGGCACTCATTATAGTGGAATGATTCTGATTATTGACATGTTAATAACAATGTAATAACAGCTTTAAACATATTACACGCTGTATAATAAACATATGACACTCCTCTGAGGGTGGCGACAAATTGCCAGGGCACCAGGTAGCAGGATGAGGATATTACCCATGCTGAACTGCTCTGAGTAAACAAGTATCTTCATTATGACTGGGCCGAGGATAATGTGCCATGTTGGCTTAATTAGCCCCCTAACCAGGCTGGCCAGCAGCGGTTTTAACTGTCTCCCAGACCTCCCTGTTTAGGGATACAATGATTCAGAACTCAATGAAATGGGGTAGGTAGTACCTGAGCTTGTCCAATAAAATACAGGTTTTATTTTTCTGTAGCGAAATGTATTGCCACAGTGACCATGCCTGTCAAAAACAATACTGAAATGGGAGTGTTGTTGGAGGGACGCTTGTACTTGGTTGGTGTTGGTTCTCTTCATATAGAGAGTTTCTTTGATTTCCAGGAAATATGTTTTGCATAATGAGACCATTCTTTGTCTCTGTGTCTCTGAATTCAATAAAGAAAGTGGAAAACAATGATGGGAAGTGAAAGCCGCAAGCCTGTGTCTTCTCATGGTACGACAACTGCAATACTTTATTATCACACACACACACATGCATGCACACATGCACAAACACACAGACACACTTGTACTGCCGGTACAGTGTGTTTGCACCTTCAGAAAAGTATTCAAACCCCTTAACTTATTCAACATATTGCTGTGTTACAGCCTGAATTCAAAATGGATTGAATAGATTATTTTCTCACCAATCTACACACAATATCCCATAATGACAAAGTAAAACATGTTTTTGCTAATTTATTAAAATTAAATATATAAATATCTCAGCACCTTTGGCAGAAATTACAGCTGTGAGTCTTTCTGGGTAAGTCTCTAAGAACTTTACATGCTTACATTGTACAATATTAGCACATTCTTCTTTTCAAAATTCTTCATGCACTGTCAAGTTGGTTGTTTATCATTGCAAGACAGCCATTTTCATGTCTTGCCATAGTTTTTAAACCCGATTTAAGTGAAAACTGTAACTAAGTCACTCAGGAACATTCAATGCCGACATAACCGCACGAAGGGGCTTACAACTGACTTTTTCTTCTGTTCAACGTCCCTCTAAGGCCCTTCTGCTAGCCTCTTGCTCCTACTTGAGACGCAGACGTCCCAACTAGAGCTCTGGAAATGCAAATGCGCTACGCTAAACGCTAATAGTATTAGTTAAAACGCAAACGTTCATTAAAATACACATGCTTGGTATTGAATTAAAGCTACACTCGTTGTGAATCCAGGCACCAAGTCAGATTTTTAAAATGCTTTTCGGCGAAAGCATGAGAAGCTATTATCTGATAGCATGTAACACCCCAAAAGACCCGTAGGGGATGTAAACAAAATAATTAGCATAGTCGGCGCTACACAAACCGCACAATAAAATATAAAACATTCATTAGAACTGCCAAAGGGGGTGGAAATGCAATGTACTGCAGAGATAGCCTGCAGAATGCTGTCATACTATCCAGGTTTTTGCCCCCAAAATTTGAGTTTCTACTTTTAAAAATCCACCTTTCCAGAAACAAGTCTCTCACCGTTGAATGCTTGCTATAGACCACCTTCTGCCCCTAGCTGTGCCCTGGACACCATATGTGAATTGATTGCACCCCATCTATCTTCAGAGCTTGTGCTGTTAGGTAAGCTAAACTGGGACATGCTTAAACCTCTACTGACTCCCCATCCCGCATGCGGGAGCGTAATCATCGCCTGACACTAATTAGCATAACGCAACGGACATAAATATCCCTAGAAAATATTCCTTTTCATGAAAATCACAAATGAAATATATTGAGACACAGCTTAGCCTTTTGTTAATCACCCTGTCACCTCAAAATATGCTTTACAGCCAAAGCTAGACAAGCATTTGTGTAAGTTTATCGATAGCCTAGCATAGCATTTTGTCCAGCTAGCAGGTAACTTGGTCACAGAAATCAGAAAAGCAATCAAATGAAATTGTTTGCCTTTGATGAGCTTCAGATCTTTTCACTCACGAGACTCCCAGTTAGGTAGCAAATATTCCTTTTTTCCAAAAATATTATTTTTGTAGGCGAAATAGCTCCGTTTGTTCTTCACGTTTGGCTGAGAAATCGCCCGGAAATTGCAGTCACAAAAACGGCAAAAAATATTCCCAATTAGCTCCATAATATCGACAGAAACATGGCAAACGTTGTTTATAATCAATCCTCAAGGTGTTTTTCAAATATCTATTCAATAATACATCCATCGGGACAATTCGTTTTTCAGTAGGTCCGATTGGAGTAATGGCTACCTCTGTATTTTACGCGAGAATCTCTCTGGGGGCATCAGGTGACCACTTGCGCAATGTAGCCGCCTACGGCTATTCTTCAACATAAATGCGTAAAACTACGTCACAATGCTGTAGACACCTTGGGGAATACGTAGAAAGCATAATCTGGCTGATAGCACATTCACAGCTCAATAGGGACTCATTGGAAAGCAGCTCTTTCAAAATATGGGGCACTTCCAGATTGGATTTTTCTCAGGCTTTCGCCTGCAACATCAGTTCTGTTATACTCACAGACAATATCTTTACAGTTTTGAAAACGTTAGAGTGTTTTCTATCCTAAGCTGTCAATGATATGCATATTCTATCATCTTGTCCTGACAAAATATCCCGTTTAAAACGGGAACGTTTTTTTTCTTCCAAAAATGAAAATACTCCCCCTAGAGTCACAACAGGATTTAACACTCTGGCTATCCTACAACCTAAGCTTGATGCCCTCAATCTCACACAAATTATCAATGAACCTACCAGGTACAACCCCAAATCCATAAACACGGGCATCCTCATAGATATAATCCTAACCATCCTGCCCTCCAAATAAACCTCTGCTGTCTTCAACCAGGATCTCAGCAATCACTGCCTCATTTCCTGCGGCCATAATGGGTTTGCGGTCAAACGACCACCCCTCATCACTGTCAAACGCTCCCTAAAACACTTCAGCGAGCAGTGCCCCATTACATTTTTTTTAACCAGGAACAGATATAGCCCCTGGTTCACTCCAGACCTGACTGCCCTTGACCAGCAAAAAAACATCCTGTGGCGTACCGAACTTGCATCGAATATCCCCTGTGATATGCAACTTTTCAGGGAAGTTAGGAACCAATATACACAGGCAGTTAGGAATGCTAAGGCTAGCTTTTTCAAACAGAAATGTGCATCCTGTAGCACAAACTCCAAAAAGTTATGGGATACGATAAAGTCCATGGAGAATAAGAGTACCTCCTCCCAGCTGCCCACTGCACTGAGGCTAGGAAACACTGTCACCACCGATAAATCCATGATAATTGAGATTTCAATAAGCATTTTCTATGGCTGGCCATGCTTTCCACCTGGCTACCCACAACCCGGTCAACAGCCCTGCACAGCCCCCTGTGGGGGACAGCAACTTGCCCAAGCCTCCCCCATTTCTCTTTCACTCAAATCCAGATAGCTGATGTTCTGAAAGAACTGCAAAATCTGGACCGCAACAAATCAGCCGGCCTAGACAATCTGGACCCTCTCTTTCTAAAATTATCAGCTGACACTGTTGCAACCCCTATTACTAGCCTGTTCAACATCTCTTTAGTATCATCTTTCATATCGACTGAGATCCCCAAAGATTGGAACAGTCCCGCTTTGGGTCTAGAGACTCTAGACCCAAATTGCAACAGACCTATATCTATCCCACACTGCCTTTCCAAGGTCTTCGAAATCCAAGTTAACAAACAGATCACCAACCATTTTGAATCCCACCGTACCTTCTCCACTATGCAATCTGGTTTCTCTGCTGGTCATGGGTGTACCTCAGCCACGCTCAAGGTTTTAAACGATATCATAACCTCTATCGATAAGAGACAATAATGTGGGCTTTCGACTCTGTCAATCACCACATTATTATCGGCAGACTCAACAGCCTTTGTTTCTCAAATGACTGCCTCGCTTGGTTCACCAATTACTTCTCAGACGGAGTTTAGTGTGTCAAATCAGAGGGCCTGTTGTCCGGACCTCTGGCAGTCTCTATGGGAGTGCCACAGGGTTCAATTCTCGGGTTGACTCTTTTCTCTGTATAAATCAATGATGTCGCTCTTGCTGCTGGTGATTCTCTGATCCACCTCTATGCAGACGACACACTTTTGTATACTTCTTGCCCTTCTTTGGACACTGTGTTAACTAACCTCCAGACGAGCTTCAATGCCATACAACTCTCCTTCCGTGGCCTCCAACTGCTCTGAAATGCAAGTAAAACTAAATGCATGCTCTTCAACTGATCGCTGCCCACACCTGCACGCCCGTCCAGCATCACTACTCTGGACGGTTCTGACTTAGTGGACAACTACAAAAACCTAGGTGTCTGGTTAGACTGTAAACTCTTCCAGACTCACATTAAGCATCTCCAATCCAAAATTAAATCTAGAATCGGGGCCCCAAAGCTTCCTATTTCGCAACAAAGCATCCTTCACTCATGCTGCCAAACATACCCTTGTAAAACTGACATACCCTTGTAAAACTGTCAAGGATCCTACCGATCCTTGACTTCGGCGATGTCATTTACAAAATAGACTCCAACACTCTACTCAGCAAATTGGATGCAGTCTACCACAGTGCCATCCGTTTTGTCACCAAAGCCCCATATACTACCCACCACTGTGACCTGTATGCTCTTGTTGGCTGGCCCTCGCTTCATATTTGTTGCAAATCCACTGGCTCCAGGTCATCTAAAAGTCTTTGCTAGGTAAAGCCCCGCCTTATCTCAGCTCACTGGTCACCATAGCAGCACCCACCCGTAGCACGCGCTCCAGCAGGTATATCTCACTGGTCACCCCCAAAGCCAAATCCTCTTTGGCCGCCTTTCCTTCCAGTTCTCTGCTGCCAATGACTGGAACAAACCGCAAAAATCACTGAAGCTGGAGACTCATATCTCCCTCACTAACTTTAAGCACCAGCTGTCAGAGCAGCTCACAGATCACTGCACCTGTACATAGCCCATGCAAATACCTCATCCCCCATATTGTTATTTATTTTATTTATTTTGCTCCTTTGCACCCCAGTATCTCTACTTGCACACTCATCTTCTGCACATCTACCACTCCAGTGTTTAACTGCTATATTGTAATTATTTTGCCACTATGGCCTATTTATTGCCTTTACCTCCCTTATCCTACCTCACTTGCACACACTGTATATCGACTTTTTTCTATTGTATTATTGACTGTATGTTTTTTTATTCCATTGTAACTCTGTGTTGTTTGTGTCGCACTGCTTTGCTTTATCTTGGCCCGTTCGCAGTTGTAAATGAGAACTTGTTCTCAACTAGCCTACCTGGTTAAATAAAGGTGAAATATAAATAAATAAATAAAGCTACGATTTCAGCATAAATACGTTTTTTAAATAGTCTACGAAAGTAGGAGTCAGGGTTTGTTTTGTCTATTAAATCAGACACCGACTGTAAGGTCAATGATGTGTTGTGCAATATTGCAACACACATTTTTCCCATTACAGTGTGTATGTTTTGGCGGGTCCATAGCTATTTATTTTGGATTCAGGCACGGCATTATCGTCAACGATAGCATGTATCATATTTGTATTGTATTTGTACTGTATGCACACATTATATGCAAACATTATGTGTGTGTGTGTGTGTGTGTGTGTGTGAGAGAGCATGTGGGCCTGCATGCATATGTATGTGCCTGTTGTGTTGCATGTATGAGTAAGTGTGTACAATATGCCACATTTTCTGTCTTCCTAATGATGTTATACGATCTTTAGATCGTTGTCCGGGTTAGGGGAGGGTTTGGTTGGGGGGGCTTTACTTGGATCATTGTGCTCTTGCTACTCCTTGTGGTGGGCCGGACACCTGCACGCTAATGTCGGTCTTCAGTTGAAAGGTGTTTCCTCCTACACAATGATGCAGCTGGCTTCCTGGTTAAGCGGGCTGGTGTTAAGAAGCGCAGTTTGCCGGGTCATGCTTCGGAGGATGCATGACTCGGCCTGTTGGGGAGTTGCAGCGATGAGACTAGAACGTAATTGGATCGCAATTGGATATCACGAAATTAGGGAGAAAAAGGGGCGTAAAATGTTGTTTTGTAAGAAAGAGAACTTTGCCATTCTCTAAACTATGCAAAGAATAATTGCCACAGCTGTAGCCTATGCATTGATTACAGATATTGACAATAGTGAAGACGAGAGGCCCACATTTATCTGCACTGCTAATTGAAGCATAGCTTTTTGGGGAGTAGAGAGACAAAGGAGCTCTGATGACAATCAAGGAAGTGGAATTAGCCACACTACTACCAGGTGCTAAACCAAGTACTAGCTGCATGATCAGTGATACAGCTCTTTATTGATTAGCTAGCACTCTTTACTTTAATAGCGGTGTACAAAATCATCACTACTACCCATATGCTGTCATAATGAGACATCTGTACTCACTCTCCTTCCTACAAAATGGCGCCTCTTATTAAACTGGCCTATCGTAATCACTCTCATTCACAGAGCTGCTGTGGTAGTTCCGATAAAGTTTAGTTGCAGAAGACTGTTTGATTGCTGTGCTTCTGCTTCATGTCTGTGGAGAAGGTTTTGGGAGGAGGAAAAGCACTGATCAGACAGAAAGGAAGCCCTGTTTCAGATCTAAAGGTAATGCTTTTTGTTTCCACAAGATGTTCACAGCAGCAGGTGTATTATTGAGGTTATACCAGGTAGCATAGACAGGTATAAATATCTGAACAATTTAAAAACCTTTGACAACCCCATACTGCACAGGTTATTAAGGACATAGAAAATTACATTTTTAATTTAATCTCTGTCCAGGAAACCAGCCCATCAAGTTAAACATAGGAAGAGGACAATGTCACTCATGACAACATTTTTGTACACCCAATGATATCTTTCTTTTCCAAACATATGAGAAATGCATATGAGATATGCATATGCATATGAGAAATCTGTCCAGCTGAATAACAAAACCATGATTTGATGAGCTGCTTTATCTTCTTATGGGCAGATGGGAGGATTTAGTGGGAGATGGTGGGTGGGAGGGGAGTGGTTCAGGGCAGAAGTGGATTGAAATCGTTTTTTCCCCCCTTCAAAATACTTGAGTGTTTGATTGAGCCTACCTGGAGTGCCAGATGGACATGTTTGGCCCTTTTGGAACTATTCAATTGGTCAGCCTGGCCTCAGAGCCATACAAAATATCCTTTACATATCTCTGAGCACCTCCAAGACGTATGATACCTACTTATGGTCTAGTTACTTGAGATAGAAACAACAATATGGAGGTTGTGCGGGTGTAATCCACAATAGTATAGCAATACAAAGGTTTCATGTTCGAGTCACGTCAGGGACAACTGTAGCATTTTAGCTAACACTTATTCTGGACTTAACCCAATTCACCTCACCTTTACGTAAATTAACCTAACCTTTGTTGTTTTAGTTCTCCTAACCTTTGTCGTTAGTTCCCTTAACCACCAATGTAAATTCTCCCTGTAATTCTCCTCCAAGACGTATGATAAGTTATGTCATCCAATTGTACGACTGCTATTCCATTCATAATGTAACGTGACATATCATACTAAAAGGATTGTCACAGATTTACCTACAGAATAATACGAATTTCCCTGAGACCACATTGGATTGGTTTAATTGCGGCAGGCAAACTGTGTTTAACAAATACTATTTGAACCCAGGACGGGTTGGTGGTGGTGGTAGGATTTGGCCGATGGGATCACCTGAGATACAGAATTGCCTATCTACAGTATCTGACTCTGAGAAGAGAAAACACAGGGTTGTAAATTACAGTCATGATAGCCATCAACTTTGAGTCGTAATACAGCTGGGAAGAGAATAAGGAGAGGACAGCAAGGGAGAGAGACAGAGACACGCTGACACAAAGAGCAAAACATAGAAGAAACAAAGTCAAGGATGCCTGACTCTCTCTCTGATTCTCTCTTTCGGTCTCTCTATGCGACAAAGCTATTTCAGGGCTGCATGGAATTTCTCGAAACAACATCTAAGTTACACTGTGGTAATGTATATCTCGTGCTGTTTTGTGGGATTGTGTTTGTTGGAACTATGACAGCAGCAGCTGAAACATGAGCTCTCCTCACAACCCCTGTGGACAAACAGACAGCATGGATGAAAGAACAGCCTCTGTGGGGAACAAGACAGGGACTCTCCATTGTACCTCTTACCTCTGTGTTGCTTTGTCTCTGGGTTCAGCTCTGTGATGTTTATCTACTGTCAGAATGGGTCTCCCTTGACAGAAAATACAGTGAAAAAGGATGGGAATCCTTTGAGTTAACAAAAAAAGTGAAAAGTGAGAATGTTGACAGTATAAGGTTTGTAATGTTCTCATGTCCAAATAAATACACATGAGTGAGAGTGTGGACTTTTACTTAGTATATTGTATGGGAGAAGAAATGTTAATGTCTTTTCAGAAACTTGGTCTTGTCCATGTGTTGTCTCATTGTCTTTGATAAGGTTTGACATGTTCAATGAGAAATAAATATGAGAAATAAATAACTGTCCCACTCACATTCACTACTCAAAATAATCCTACTGTATTATATATTTTTTGTATTAGTAAAAATATTGTTTTGGGCCATTTTTGTATAGTTTTGAATATGCAAAATTCTGTGTTTACTAGAGTATCATAGAGCCTAGTAGAGAAAACAAATGGAAACACAAAGTACTGGAAATAACTCTTTGTCACGTAGCTAGGAGTGGTGGGTGCGGAGTCAGTTTTTTGGGGCTTTGCCATATTTATTCCGGTAAGAATAAGGTCACGCCAACAACAACAGGCGAAAATAATGACCTACCCAAAACAGGACACCAAACAGCCCAAAAACATAACCAAACACAACCATCCACAAACAGAACAGAAAACAAGCCCGCACAAAAGCAATCGGGCATAGAAGGCTTAAATAGCCCTGCACAAAACCCCAAACGAGAAACAGGTGAAGCCAATACAGACATAACCAACAGAGAAGGAAAAGGGAGTCGGTGGCAGCTAGTAGACCGGTGACGACGACCGCCGAGCGCCGCCCGAACAGGAAGAGGAGCCACCTTCGGTGGAAGTCGTGACACCCTTTCTGCGCTCGGCAGGATTTCCATGCTGAACCCAAGAGACGTCATTAAGGAAAAGCTCTTTGCTATCTCTAATTAACATTATGTAATGCCGCTAACTTATTTCAGCATTTCACCCCAGATCTATAGTCTAGATCGCAGACACTGGCACATACAGTCTGCACACAAGTTAGACGGGTTAACTCCCTCTGCTGTTTCCTGAAGTCCACGATCATCTCCTTTGTTTTGTTGATGTTGATTGAGAGGTTATTTTCCTGACACCACACTCCAAGGGCCCTCACCTCCTCCATGTAGGCCGTCATTGTTGGTAATCAAGCCTACCACTGTAGTGTCGTCTGCAAACTTGATGATTGAGTTGGAAGCGTGCATAGCCACGCAGTCATGGGTGAACAGGGAGTACAAGAGAAGGCTGAGAACGCACCCTTGTGGGGCCCCAGTGTTGAGGATCAGCGGGGTGGAGATGTTGTTTCCTACCTTCACCACCTGGGGGCGGCCCGTCAGAAAGTCCAGTACCCAGTTGCACAAGGCGGGGTCGAGACCCAGGAACTTGAGCTTAATGACGACTTCGGAGGGTACTATGGTATTAAATGCTGAGCTGTAGTCGATGAACCACATTCTTACGTAGGTATTCCTATTGTCCAGATGGGAAAGGGCAGTGTGCAGTGTGATTGCGATTGCATTGTCAGTGGACCTATTGGGGTGGTAAGCAAATTGGAGTGGGTCTAGGGGTTCAGGTAGGGTGGAGGTGATGACATTTGACTAGTCTCTCAAAGCACTTCATGATGACAGAAGTGAGTGCAATGGGGTGATAGTCATTTAGTTCAGTTACCTTAGCTTTCTTGGGTACAGGAACAATGTTGGCCAATTTGAAGCTTGTGGGGACAGCAGACTTGGTTAGGGATTGATTGATTATGTCAGTAAACACACCAGCCTGCGCATGCTCTGAGGATGTGGCTAGGGAGGCCGTCTGGGCAGGCCGCCTTGCGAGGGTTAAAACGTTTAAATGTTTTACTCACGTGGGCCACGGAGAAGGAGAGCCCACAAGCTTTGGTAGATTGCCCTGTCAGTGGCAATGTTTTGTCTTCAAAGCGAGCAAAGAAGTTGTTTAATTTGTCTGGGAGAAGGACATCCATGTCTGCGACTGGGTTGGTTTTGATTGACTGTAGACCCTGCCACATATGTCTTGTGTTTGAGCCGTTGAATTTCCACTCTACTTTGTCTCTATACTGACGCTTTTCTTGTTTGATTGCCTTGCAGAGGAAATAGCTGCACTCTTTGTATTCTGACATGTTTCCAGTCGCCTTGCCACGATTAAAAGTGGTAGTTCACACTTTCAGTTTTCCTCAAATGCTGTCATTAATCCACGGTTTCTGGTTAGGAAAGGTTTTAATAGTCATTGTGGGTACGACATCTCCGGTGCACTTGCTAATAAACTCGCTCACCAAGTCAGCTTATACATCAATGTTGTTGTCTGAGGCTATCCGGAACATATCCCAGTCCACATGATCAAAGCAATCTTGATGTGCGGAATCCGATTGGTCAGACCAGCATTGGATAGACCTAAGCATGGGTGTTTCCTGTTTTAGTTTCTGTCCATAGGCTGGGAGCAACAAAATGGAGTCATGGTCAGATTTGCCAAAGGCAGGGCTAGTATGCATAGCGAAAGTTAGAGTAGCAATAATCCAGAATGCAACCAGCTCGGGTCTCACATTCAATATGCTGACAGAATTTAGGAAGTCTTGTTCTCAGGTTAGCTTTGTTAAAATCCACAGCTACAATAAATGCATTCTCAGGATGTATGGTTTCCAGTTTAAATATTTCTAGTGCTGATAGGTCATATCCTTTCTGGACAATGGTGTGGGTGACAGGCAGCTCTACTTTTATGTACTCTACTGTACTACCACACTACCAGGGATGACTGTAGTGACTGAATCACTGTATATACAGTATCTAAGATGTTGGAAGGATGTCTGTGGGATTTCAATGGCAGGAAGAAATTATATGAATGGGTATGCGAGATGTGTGGAATCCCAGGTCCACTTTGTAAAGAGCCAACTTCAGCAGGAGCAGGACACAGTGTTTACCACAGCAGCCTTCACACAGCCTTCCGAGCGACAGGCGTTTGCATGAGAAGACTCACGTGAAGAAAGATGTTGGCAATTCAATAGCAAGAATTCACCTCCGTTTGCAATGCTCTACTGCATATACAGCGAGAGAAGAATTGGGAGATGGAACATTTGGAGGGAGGGAGGGATGGGGAGGTAAAAAAGACAGAAAAGGAGAGAGAGGAGTGAGAAAGAGAGACGGAGAGGGAAAGAAAGAGATAGCTAGAAAATATGAGGGAGAGAGCGAGAGACAAAGAGGAGAGAGAGAGAGAAAGTGTGAAAAAAGAGCAGAGCTGTGCAGAGAGATGTTAATATTTATCCATTCTGTAAAGGTAGATTGCCAAACCAAATGTGTGTGTTTGTGATAAGGCATGCAGTCTTTCATCTGAAGCAGAAAACTATAAACAGCAGATGATTTAGGGCACCCGTTCTTGGAGAAAAAGAAAGTAGTTGCTGCCTGTACAAAGGAAAAGGGATTTTTATATCCAAAAGAACCAAAACAACATGCCTCTTCTCATTCACTTCAGCAGAGCACCACCATGTTAATTACTCTTACAGTCATTCTTTGATAACATAATTTTGTTGGGAGACAGTTTCTCACCTCAATCATGCTAAATTGTATTCTTTAGAAAAATGCATGAATTAATTTGAGGGAACAGGTGGGGATTCATCTTCACTTATAGCACACTAAAGAATTGCCTTGAGTCATTACATAGCCAGCTACTGTTTAGTTTTGTTATTGGGATGCAATGGGCGAATCACTAAAACAGATGCCAGTGCTGCCTCTTTTGCCAAGAATCTGAGACATGGGAAAACATCAAAGTTTGATTTCATGGGTTAGTAACTTCTTGTCATGAATACCCCTATGTGAGTTCGCTAAGTTATCTGTATCTCATGACTGCCAATACAGCAGTCCCCCAGGGATGTGTCTTTTTACCGCTGCTGTCTATCGCATATACCAATGTCTGTAAATTGGCCATTCTGCAAATTCTCTCAATCATCAAATCTGCATAATTTTGTCCGTCTTACTCTGCCTTCTTCCTCATTTAAAACAAGAACATTCCATCTGTCATACAGCAAAACCCTCCACACTAATACGGACACATCTACCCAAAACTGCAACCTGATGGAGGTAATAAACCCACATGGTTCTCCAATCCCTGCTACACATAGAATATGCCCTCCATAAGACTAATACGACAGAATTAGAATTGTCTTTGGAGGTCAGTGTGCCAAATGAGATACCCGGCAGAGTTGAGTCACGGGAGCGACAGCAGAACACGGTTGTATAATGAAGACTCTGAGGTCAAGTTGCTCAGCACACAGTAAAAACCTCTTGGCCTGGGCTGCGGAGGTTATCTAATGCTCTGCCGCCACTACCTGGTCTCACTTCCTGTGAGCCAGACCAGTTTGCTAGGAAAGGAGTGCTGAATATTAATTCCTGCTTTGCTATGAGGAAGGAAGTCATTGCCCAAAGCATGACTTAAATGAAATAGCACTATTCATTCAGAGTTAAATTCATTCAATGCTACAGACATCCTAGAATACAATGCTTTACAATGATTAAAGCGACCAACCATATGTTTCATCACGGCAAATGTTGCACCATATGCTTATTAGCTTTTTTGAATGGGAATTATTGACACATATATTCTCATTTTGTCTCCCTATTGTTTGTATCCTAATACAAAACATGCAGGATGTGTTGCAGCCTCCTGCTGTTTAAATGGAAGCCAGCCCCTGACAAGCATACAGTAACAGCTGGTCAGAAACAATTTCCACAGAAGTAATTTCCAAATGGTAAAATGCTTTCATGCTACACGCGGAGCATAATATGCTGGAGGCCCGTTTAACAGTTGGGACTCTTCATTGGAGCAGTATAGAAATGATGTAGCTAGGTCTGAAACACTAGCTAATGTTTTCTAGGTTCTGCTGGGTCTTGGACTGAGCTTGACTGGGATGCGTCCGAAATAGCACCCTATTGCCTATCTGGACATTATATTTGACAAGATCCTGATGGGCCCTGTTAAAAAATAGTGCACTGTGTAGGCATGGGTGCTATTTGGGAAGCAGCCCGTGGATGTTGCCATACTTGCATAATCTCATGTCTGTTTTCAAATGGAGAGAAAGTGCTGATGAGGTTTGTGGTGTAGAACAATTACAAGAGAGAGAGAGAGAGAGAGAGAGAGCAATATTCTGCCTTTTTCTTTAGGTATATACATTTATATTCCTGACAAGGCAGGGCAGACTGTCTTTCCTTGGAAAGTTTGTGTTTTCCTGAGTCACATTTCTACTGGATTAGCATTTTAATGAAAGGTTCTTTGTAAGTCTGTTATGATCCTTTCCAAAGGCCCTGTTTGAATGAATACTACCTGTGCTGTATGTCAAAGAGTGACATCTCAAGCTGCTCAGTTTTGGTGTCAGTTAACCAGTCACATGCATAATAGATAACTTGGGGTCAATGATCATAAGGATGCTCAAGAGTTCACTGCCTTTTCAACACGCTCAAGCTGCACAAATAACTTGAATCAAAGGAAGAGGTATGTACACAAGATCTGCTTAATATTGGTATTTCAAGATCCTGACAGAAAATCAGATCTGGCAAGGGATGGAGAGCTCACTCCATGTCCCTGACTTCCTCCAAACCCATTCATCACATTCACTTCCACTCTTTCATTCCCCCCGCTTTATCACTCTCCTTCTGGCTGACCACCAGATCTACATTACAAGTCAAACGTTTGGACACACCTGCTCATTCCAAGGTTTTTTTATTTATTTTTACTACGATTCTACATTGTAGAATAATAGTGAAGAAATCCAAACTATGAAATAACACATATGGAATCATGTTGTAACCAAATAAGTGTTAAACAAGTTTTTATTGTTGTTACTACATGATTCCATATGTGTTATTTCATAGTTTTAATGTCTTCACTATTATTCTGCAATGTAGAAAATAGTTAAATAAAAAAATAAAAACCCTTGAATGAGTAGTTGTGTCCAAACTTATGACTGGTGCTGTATGTTGAACGAAGAATGGCAGTGAAGCCTGGGAGATACCCTAGGCCAGGCCCATGTGAAACCCCAGGCTAGGCCCATGTGCCTCCAGAATGGCACTCTATTCCCTATGAAGTGCCCTATTTTTGACCAGGACCCTATAAGGAATAGGGTGCCATTTAGGACACACACAGATAACTAGGTAACCCTCCCACTTCAACCCCTCCACTGCCTCCTCTCTCTTGTCTTTAACTCTCATGGTTGCTGATTCTGAGAAACTGTGAAGGTTTAAGCCATAAAAAAACCCACAACTTAACACTCAAGTCAATGGTCTGACAGACAGAACAGCACAGTCAGCATACAGAGAACATGGTGAGTTGGCGTCAAGGTCAAGGGAAAGAAAACATGTACCTGTAAGCTTGTATGTTCCTAAGAGATATGGGTGGACGTACCAATGCAAAACAGAATGCCACAAGCAAGCAAGTAGGAGAAGAATCTGAGGTTAGATTCTTAGAACAACATCAAACCTATCAATGGTGACCCAGTTAAATGATGACAAGTGAGTTTATTTAACGTGCATTTTACAAGGGTCAAACCACACTTTAAAGGCAGTTATGAAGGTCCTGTTCTGTGAAGTTTTGTAGATAATGCATCTGTGTATTGCTGTTAGAGTAGAGAAACAGTAGTGTTAGTACTGTTGATTGACCATTTCACCCTTGGTTCTCTATATTACTTTTCTACGCTCGCCTGCTCAAAACCCAGTTTTTTCTCTAATTTCAGATTGTCTTCATTTGTGTTCAATGCATTATATTCATAGTGACAAGCAACATGAACAGTTCATTGGCTTCCTACTCTCATTGCTAACTATTCCATAAACAAGATTAGAAAATGTCAAAAGGACGCACAATAACAAGATTTGTCAGAAAACACTAGGGTGAAGACAGGGAAGTGAAAATGAGGGAGTTTAGATATGGTAAAATATTGCTTTGACTACACTATTACCCACTGAATGGGAAGTTCTGTAAACACTATTTGCTGTGCACTTTAGTTTGTTAGAAGTATAGTAGGGTGTTTTAAATGTTAATGCTGTTGAAAATATGCTGTAACACATTTATAGCACACACACACATACACATAAACACACACACACACACACACATGGTTGAGGAGTAATTGATTACATGTAATTAGTTACTTGTAATCTGATTACAAAAATCTGCAACTGTAATCTGTTACTTTGCCAGCAAAAATAGTGTAATCTGATTACTTCAAGGGAACTTTTAAATTCAGAACAAATGTTTCCGTAAAGAAATACATTATGACACCTGTCTGTTTTCTCTATAATATTCAATTCACCATTGAAAAAAAGCATTTCTTTAAGTATTGCACAGATAACCTTGTGGGAACACACAATTCAGTCACATTCAAAATACTATTTTCCCTAACCCCTACCCGCTACCTTAACCCAAACCTTAATAACCGTAACCCTAGCCTTAACCCAAACACCTAACCCCAACCCTAAACCTTAATTCTAGCTCCTAACCCTAACCCTAGCTCCTATCCCTAAACCTAATCCTAACCCTAATTTTAACCTTAACCCTAATCCCCCAAGAAACACACACACACAAAAGAACCAAAATAAATATAATATATCCGGAACAGGACAATAATCGTACACCGCAATAATAAATAGTCCACTAGACTTTGGTACAAAACCTGCCCTGTAACTACCCCACTGGCTTTAATGTGGTGAAAATGACTGCACTAACATGGTTTCCCGCTCTGGCATTAATTGCCATGAGTAATTTCTTGGGATAGTATGGGTCTCTTTGGCATGAAATGTACTTTTCGTCACGGGTGGTTTAATACATTTCAGTAGAAAAGAGCGGTCCATGACGCCGACGTAATGTCTATCCTCTCTGGGGTGTGGTTACTGACTTGGTTAAATTTATATGGAAACTCATATTTTCTCATTTAGAAGGTTAACATTACATCTTTTCACAACTAGTTTCATGTTTACTCACATACATTTCACAATATTTATATGTAAACCTGATAGCTGGGAAATGTACCCTTTAAGAAATACCGTGTGTTTCCTGTCCTTCATGAGATCACCAAGTGAAACACACTCGTCATAACTGTCCATTAAGTATCCACGGACCATTCCCACATTCTCAAAAGTAGAGATATTGTTTAATCCTCCCATTTTGGGGATTAGGAGTTTGGCCAAATCTAGTGCTTTATTCTTTCTCTCTCAATACTGCATGTCCAAAGGGGGAGGGGGTTCCTTCCAGGAATTTACAACCAAGGCACATCATGACAGTCCCTCCCTGGTGGGTTGAATCTTGTGATTATCCTGCAAGTTGAAAAACAACATAAAAATAATGACCACTTGATGTCCTTGTTGTGGATCATTGTTGTGGTCCCCCCTCTGGTGGTTGACCTTGGTAGGCTCTCTGAAAGAGGAGCAGTCCACCACAAGGATGGGCAGTGGATGTCCGGTTGGTGATCGTCGGTTGTGGTCCCCCTCTAGGGGTTTAACTTGGTAGGTTTCCTGGAAGCTGAAAAGTACCACAGGAATGGCCAGCGGATGTCCTGGTTGGTGATCGCCGTTGCGGTCCCCCCTCTGGTGGTTTAACTTGGTAGGGTCTCTGAAAGCGGAGCAGTCCACCAGAAGGATGGGCAGTGGATGTCCGGTTGGTGATCGCCGTTGCAGTTCCCCTCTAGTGGTTGACCCGGGTAGGATTGACCTCTGTCGCTGTTATCAATAGCAATTTGACTTGTGAGGTCTCTAATCCTCTTACTGATTGTTGCTGGACCAACTGTGGTGGAATAAATACTGGCACTCAAGGGGACCAGTTTTCCTACTGATTTATTCTGAAATGTTATCCTACAGGAACTCATGATTAGGGCATTTTACTAGTTGTATTTTTAATGTTACCTTTATTTAACCTTTATTTAACTAGGCAAGTCAGTTAAGAACAAATTCTTATTTTCAATGACGGCCTAGGAACAGTGGGTTAACTGCCTGTTCAAGGGCAGAACGACAGATTTGTACCTTGTCAGCTCGGGGATTTGAACTTGCAACCTTCCGGTTACTAGTCCACCGCTCTAACCACTAGGCTACCCTGCCACCGCCTATTGTAGTTGCACCTACTGTACACATTTGTTTTGGAGGTGCAAGTCTTTTATGACCAGTGTCAGAGTTGGTGGTGGTATCCAAGGCACAAACGAAAATGTCAGACCCTATGTACGAGTTGTCAACGGCCGCGTTATGAGAATGGCTGTAACCTTTCAACCAAATCTCCTGGTGTTTGTGCTTCAAAACGCTCAGTGGCTGTTGAGGCAAGTCAGTCACCAACGCGTCCACGTGTGGCAACATCTTCAGTACCTGCGAACTGAGATGAGGATATCTGTCTGTGATATTGCAGAGGGTTTCACCAGTGAGAGTCATCGGGTCAGTTGCTGGACTGACGCTATTAGTGTCATTTCAAAGGGTGGCACATCTTCCACTTTGTGGGGGACTATCATCGGAAGCAGAGTAAACTCTGAGCATCAATGCTTTTCTTGCTGAGATGGCCGCAGAGCTTGCGGAAGTGTCCAAAGGACAAGAGTAGTTTATCTCAAATACAGTATTGCACAACTTCAAGGAGGAGGGAAGTTGCTCGTTCACAGAGACTGCTGGCTCGAAATCATGAAAGGAATGGTCAATACATTTTGTTGATGTCCAGATACCGTAATATCTCCTTGGTTTTGATTCTGAACCAAGAGGTTTCAAACGTCTCTTTCCCAAGTGGTGCTTTTGACAGATACCCCTCGTGGATGATTGTGTTGCAGCTAGCATTAGGGGAAGTGTGGTCAGTGGAGAAGGCACTGTGACCTGAGAGCATACCTAGTTTTCCAATCCATCAGTGGGAGTAACTGATCCATCAAGTCTCCTCCAAGTAGCAGGGGTTCAGATTCAAGGCTGGTAACATACACAGAGTGAATGAGCGATAAGTCCTGGACAACAGCCAGTGAAACTGCAGGGCGCCAAATTCAAAACAACAGAAATCCCATAATTAAAGTATTTTACATCATTTTAAAGATACACTTGTTGTAAATCCAGCCACAGTGTCCGATTTCAAAAGGCTTTACGACGAAAGCACACCAAACGATTGTTAGGTCAGAGCCAAGTCACAGACATTTTTTCAGCCAAAGAGAGGAGTCACAAAAATCAGACATAGAGATAAAATTAATCACTAACCTTTGATGATCTTCATCAGATGACACTCATAGGACTTCATGTTACACAATACATGTACAGTGCCTTGCGAAAGTATTCGCCCCCTTGAACTTTGCGACCTTTTGCCACATTTCAGGCTTCAAACATAAAGACATAAAACTGTATTTTTTTGTGAAGAACCAACAACAAGTGGGACACAATCATGAAGTGGAATGACATTTATTGGATATTTCAAACTTTTTTAACAAATCAAAAACTGAAAAATTGGGCGTGCAACGTCAACAAAACAAAGGAGATGATTGTGGACTTCAAGAAACAGCAGAGGGAGCACCCCCCTATCCACATCGATGGGACTGTAGTGGAGAGGATAGTAAGTTTTAAGTTCCTCGGCGTACACATCACGGACAAACTGAATTGGTCCACCCACACAGACAGCGTCATGAAGAAGGCGCAGCAGCGCCTCTTCAACCTCAGGAGGCTGAAGAAATTCGGCTTGTCACCAAAAGCACTCACAAACTTCTACAGATGCACAATCGAGAGCATCCTGTCGGGGCTGTATCACTGGTACGGCAACTGCTCCACCCACAACCGTAAGGCTCTCCAGAGGGTATTGAGGTTTGCACAACGCACCACCGGGGGCAAACTACCTGCCCTCCAGAACACCTACACCGCCCGATGTCACAGGAAGGCCATAAAGATCATCAAGGACAACAACCACCCGAGCCACTGCCTGTTCACCCCGCTATCATCCAGAAGGCGAGGTCAGTACAGGTGCATTAAAGCGGGGCCCGAGAGACTGAAAAACAGCTTCTATCTCAAGGCCATCAGACTGTTAAACAGCCACCACTAACATTGAGTGGCTGCTGCCAACACACAGACTCAACTCCAGCCACTGTAATAATGGGAATTGATGGGAATTGATGGAAAATATATCACTAGCCACTTTAAACAATGCTACTTCATATAATGTTTACATACCCTACATTACTCATCTCAGATGTATATGTATATACAGTACTCTACATCTACTGCATCTTTATGTAATACATGTATCACTAGCCACAGTTAAGCATTAGGGGGCGCTATTAAAAATTTGGGATGAAAAACGTTCCCGTTTTAAACAAGATATTTTGTCACGAAAAGATAATCGACTATGCATATTATTGAAAGCTTTGGAAAGAAAACACTCTGATGTTTCCAAAACTGCAAAGATATTGTCTGTGAGTGCCACAGAACTGATGTTACAGGAGAAACCCAGATAAAAATCCAACCAGGAAGTGCCGCATTTTTTGAAACCGCCTCATGCCAATGGCTCCTTATATGGCTGGGAATGGGCTACGAATGAGCTTACGTTTTCCACATATTCCCCAAGGTGTGTACAGCATTGTGACGTCTTTTTAGAATGGCCGTAAGGGACCATATAGCATGTGGTCACATGGTGTCTCCCGCAGAAAATCTTGCGTAAAATACTGAGGTAGCCATTTTTCCAATCGCTTCTTATGAGAAACAAATTGCCTATATTATCGAATATATACGTTAAAAACACCTTGAGGATGGATCCTAAACAACGTTTGCCGTGTTTCTGTCGATATTATGGAGCAAATCTTGAAAAAAGTTTGGCGTTATAGTTATAGCATTTTCCAGTCGATTTCTCAGCCAAGCATGATGAACAAATGGGAGCTATTTCGCCTACAAAAATAATCTTTTTGGAAAAAAGGAACATGTGCTATCTAACTGGGAGTCTCCTGAGTGAAAGCATCCGAAGTTCTTCACAGGTAAATGATTTAATTTGGTTGCTTTTCTTATTTTCGTGAAAATGTTACCTGCTGCCAGCAGAGCTAGCATAGCATTATGCCATGATATACTTACACAAATGCTTGTCTAGCGTTGGCTGTAACACATATTTTGAAAATCTGAGATGACAGTGTTGTTAACAAAAGGCTAAGCTTGTGTTTGAATATATTTATTTCATTTCATTTGCGATTTTCATGAATAGGAAAAGTTTCTAGGGGTATTTATGTCCGCTGTGTTATGTTAATGCATTTGAGGCTATGATTACGCTCCCGGATACGGGATTGCTCGTCGCAAGAGTTATGCCACTTTTGTTTACATACCCTACATTACTCATCTCATTTGTATATACTGTTCTTGATACCATCTACTGCATCTTGCCTATGGCGTTCTGAACCATCACTCATTCATATATCTTTATGTACATATTCTTTATCCCTTTACACTTGTGTGTATAAGGTAGTAGTTTTGGAATTGGTTAGATTACTCGTTGGTATTACTGCATTGTCAGAACTAGAAGCACAAGCATTTCGCTACACTCACATTAACATCTGCTAGCCATGTGTATGTGACAAATACATTTGATTTTCTTTGATTTGAGGCCAAGAGTTGAAAAACTACAAACCTCAGATTTCCCACTTCCTGGTTGGATTCTTTCTCAGGTTTTTGCCTGCCATATGTGTTCTGTTATACTCACAGGGTCTCGAGTGAGAGCAGGAAAAATTAGATTTTTAACATCCTTGCTAAGGGTGTTAATTCCTGCGGATCTGGTGTCTGGCAATTCCCCGTCCAGTCCTTGTGACTTATCTTTTACCCTCTTTTAAAATGGTTCTCGCTTTAGTTCTTCACATATTGGAACTTCTAGAGAACATAGATCTACATTTTGATTGTCCTTTAACCCTATGTTACCCTTGTGCTCTGACACTTTTTGTGGGTTGGATAATGCACCCTCTAACTGGAGTGAGTGCTCCTGGTCAAACTTAAAAACCGAGTGGTCAGGTCTCTTAGCGTTGCGAGCGTTTGATTCCTCAAAAGCTGTGCTTGCAAGCTCTTGTACGATAGGCAAGCCAACGTGGACTGTAGGGCCCAAGTAGGTAATGAAGTTGGGATACATGTTGAATGGTAACAGCTTTTGGTAACAACATTTGGAAACATTTGTTTGAATGGTAACAGCTCTTCCATTTCCTGTTTCAGTGAGTAGGCCAAAGTAAGCTGAACGAAACCTATGATGGGAAAGCTTGTGGGTGTTCATTCCGAGCTTGTTTGACCGTGTTAGCCAGTGAGCAATTGTGTTTGCGAGTCGCAGAATCACTGAATTCTAATTTCAAATCTGTGGCAAGTTTAGTGTAGTCATTAAGCACATGTTGCTGTTGTAGACAAAATTAACCTCCTCACGTGTCTATTCGACGTTTGCTTTACAGGTAAAGCCTGTCAGAACCCATAGGGTTTGGGTAGCCATCCAATGCGTCCTTTATGTCACCTAGGGACGTCTCAGTATCATTTGGCTGATACCCCCAGGGCAAGTCATGACACTGGTCAGCCTTGACAAGACCAATGGTATTAAAAACACATTTTCCTATCCTCTAAGAATTCCCATACTGAACACAGTGTTGTAGGAAATAATATAGTTGACAGGGGCAATATTTATTATCAAGGGGTACTGTAATTATTTATATTTTAAGTTGTTTTGAGGTAGATTGAGAATTAACTTTATCTCAAATCTATAGCTGGTACAGAGTAAGGGTTGCCTCCTCGTGGTTATCACTGGCTGCAAGCAATTATAGAAAATAATGAGAATATTAATTTGAATTTCTCATTAGCAAACCCTGCATGTTGGATTTAGTAAATGTCTTTAATGATATTGAAGCCTCCAGCCTCTTACCTTCCCAACGGGCAACAAGGTACACATTTGTCCTGCAGAGCAGGAGTTGAGGCCCCAGGAAATTACAGAACAGAATGGGTATAGACAAGACAGGGAGAGAGAGGAGGGAGGGATTGAGAGAGAGAGGGGAGATAAAGAGAGACAGAATGAATAGAGACACAGCAAGACAGAGAGGAGTGTGAGAACCAGGAAGAGACAAAGAGAGTGAGCAAAGGAGATGGTGGGAGGGATAGAGAGGGATGTGGGGAAATGATGGCGGTTGGGTAGCATGTTTAATTGTGAACCGTGGTGATATTTACATAATTAATGTGTAACCCAGATATGTGCGCATGCAATTATACCCAGATCCTATCCCCACTGCCTTTCATCAGGAAAAAGTCACATCTTCTGGAGATCCCAGCTGAAATCTGCATGAGAGCAGCAAGAGCTTCACTGTGTTCTGGTGATTCCCAGTAGTTAGTGCATGTGAATGTAGGCAGATAATTCATACCATACTGAGGCATAACATGGTCTGATTAGAATATTTCAAAATACTGACATTTAACCAATGTAGTTATACGGTATGTCACATGCTGACATTAGTTAGGTCACCTATGCTGACATATTACTTTGATATCATTAGTGGTTTATACTGTTGGTATAGTTGATCTGTTAGTCACACTATTCTGTTATAATGAACTGTTATGACGTTGGCCTCTTTGGGTATAGCAAGCCTATCCCCCTCTACCTGCCTCCCCCTTGCCTCCTTCAACTAGGCTGCTGTGGTCAGAGGCCATAAATTCCTGAGAAGACCTCATGGACACACAGTTACAGAGAGTTGTTTTTCATGGAGAACAAAGGAAATCCTTCCACCTCACAGAACTTGAGGTACAAACAAATTTCATGTTCTGGAGAAAGTATAAAAGATCGGTGAAGAATCCAGCTACGAACTGGTCCGTTTGTCACAACTTGGGAAGCTCATGGGAGACGGTGTGGCCACATTACCATAACGCTGTTTATATAATAGCCCCAGATGTAAGGTTTACATCTAATTGTTGTATAAGATGAATGAGTGAGTATGATACTGTTTAGACAATTTTACAATGTGATTTTGGACTGTTTAATGAAGGAAAACTCAAAAAGGGAATTGGATTTGAACTAAATCAGAGGACCGCCCCTGAGCCCAGTTAGGGTCAGACATCCTGGGACAGCCCTTTTCTGCCATTCCGAATAAAAGCCAACTTTGAGAAATTATCACCAGACCATGTTTCTCTCAATCACGGGAGTACAAAGGTTATAGACCATTGCTGAATATTTTAACCATACCACGTGGTTAAACTCTTAGACTATCGATACAGACAGAATGAGAACAAGTCTTTGATATTAATTACTAGTCTGCAGCTAGGAATTCGGTTTCATTGAATGCGAAGAATGACAACCGCCGAAACACCCATTCTATAACGAATGTCACTTTGAACTATCTAATTCTACAAAATACAAACTTTTCACCAGCGATCAAGACGACACACTGAGCGTAAATATATATATTGATTGCAATTGTTCCCGAATGAGTGAGCGTTCATGTGTAAAGGATTAGCATTTCAATTGTTATAATCATTAACTGTAGTGACTTCTTAGTCGACCTCCACTCCCCCTGTTGTCTAACAAGCCGCCATGCCGGTTTAGCCCACTAGGGCACAATCTCCTTTCATTTCATGTAACCACATTTACCGTGTTTGTTTGTTCATGCATTTCTGTGAATTACTTAGTTAGTAATAAATAAATGATTTAAGACAATTGATGTATGGATGGCTCATAGTGAAGACTGGGTTTGTGCAGATAACCAATAATTTACGACGTTTGGAATGTGAGGTAAAGTAAATAATTTGGAATGTGAGGTAAAGTAAATAATTCATTAATTCGACGACTAATTGATCAGATAAAATATCTGAAAAGTTATTTTAGGAAATGATAACTTTTGTAATCTAAATATTTTTCCAAGGTACCCTGAGTTCCTAGTTAATTAGTTACGTGATTAATCAGTTGATCACGTAGTAACTAATTGCAGAGAATCTTTGATAAAAACTATGTCTTCAGTTAATGATAGTAAAGACACAACAGAACATTGCAGTTCAGTGCTACTCCTTTATATCTCTACTCCACCTTGTTCACAGAAAAGTGACCTAGACAATCCACACAAACATGCTACTGGATTGGTTGTAATGACCACAGAGTGATGAATTCTCAGATCTATTACCCTCACCAACTGACTTGACATGCTCTTCAGCACAATAGACAGGCCTAAATCCAAAGGCTGCTTCCCTAGTGCATAGGGAATATGGTGTCATTTGGGACACAGACAAACTGTTGTGTTACATTCCTTTAGAGGGAGGCTGGGGCTATGGCAGACAGTTACAGTATAATGAGCTGTTGGCAGTCTGACATTGGTCTGCAATCACACTAGAGACCAGGCCAGGTGTTCTGAGTTATGTATTTACCCAGATCAGTATTGAAATGTATTCTGTTGCCACAGCTGCTGTTCCCACAAACCACTTCACCCAAAGTCCCAATGCAAGGACTGTTGCTCAGTCTCTCTCTCTCTCTCTCTCTCTCTCTCTCTCTCTCTCTCTCTCTCTCTCTCTCTCTCTCTCTCTCTCGTTTTAAGATTTGTAAAATATTACATTTGATTATATAAAATGACCATGATAGTCAAGGGAAGACGGGAACAGTCCAGCTTTTTTTTATCAGTTGGTTCCCATCAATGATTTTCCTCTCATACCATGAAGTTCTCAGCTCTCTGGATGTACATATGCACAGATATCACATCTCTAAATGTATGTAAACGGTCCATGCATATAAGGAGTACAAGTACTTTGATTCCACAATAAAGCAAATTGGTTTGTTTTCATTCAAAGGGCCATGAATGTAGAATTCTGAAGGATGACATCAACACAGAGACATCTAACATCAAAGAAAGCCCCACTGGCAAACCAAACAAAACCATTTCACTTCAAATCAGTGAGTGCACACAGAGTCAAACAAACAGAGCATTGACTCCATGTTTGTATCTTTGAAATATATATCACGATTTTAAGCAAATAAATCCTGACTTAGACATATGGTAAGCAGGTGCATATATTCCTTCTCCCATTGTAAAAGCACATTAACTGATGCAATTTCAATTTGGAACCCAAGGAACTTAAGGAACCCATTATAGCTGGTTATTGATACTTTAGCCTTGGGTAGCTTTTTTCATATATTCCATCTATTGTTTTGGCAAACAATTGACTTGGTACTATAAGGTTTCTAGCAGTTTCAGAGCAGAAGTGATGAGATGCCATTGCATCGTTTTCCATCACGTTTTCATACGTACCTGACAAATTACATAGCAAACTGTGATTCTCCTGAAGGGCATTAATATACTTTTCAGCAGGCCACAATCTCTATCGGAGAGAGAGAGAGAAGACCCATAGGGCAGGGTCTTCCTGGTTCTCCAATCTCCACTGTATCACTGTACCTAATCCAAGCTATTCTGCGGCTTCAGCTAAGAAAACAAGGAGCTGAAGCCAAAGCAAGTAGAATCCACCTGCCTTTCACAGCATCAACAGTAATTTACATTTGCGGACCTTGCCCATGGAAAATATGAGGGAGGAAATTAAAAAGATGGAGAGAAAAGAAGAGAGGGACCTGAATTTGCCACACACACACACACACACACGTCAGAGCCTGAATGACTTATTTTGTTGTTGGGGGGGGTTACAGGTACAATATACAAATTCATATCATTTAATATCCAGTTCCTATCGTTTTCAGTCATTATTTTCCATTAATTATTTTCTGCATGTACAGTATGTACCACTCCAGAAAAACCACACAAAAAAACAAGGGTAAAGTTGGAAGCCAATTTCATCACAAAACATTTCCATGTTGTTAAATACAGTCCGTTAACAAACTTAACATGCATAAGTTGAAGGTTCGGAAAAAAGGATGCCAAGGTCGTATTTTTGTTCCAGTTGTGAACCATACTTTTTTAATGGCTAGCTCAGAATATGAGCATTCCAAAATGTGTTATTATCTTATAGAGATCAGTCCTTTCAGGAGCCCAGATAATTTACTTATAAATCCCATTATTCAATGGTTTTGTAGTTGGGTTTCCCAAGGGACTCCATATGCCAGCATAGTAACCTAAGTTGTAAATATTTTAAAAAGGCGTTGCCTGGTAATGTGTGCCTTTTGAATTCCAAGTTACATTGTTTTTCAATTGTGCACCGAATAGAAATTGTGTGAGCATTAATAGGACAAAGCATAGTTTACATTTTTTAAAGGCTATATAAGTGAAGACCCCATCTTCAGGGCAATAGGAGACAACATATATTTTCTCTGTACTCAGCCAGGGCATGGAAGAATCATGACTAAACCAATCATGTCTAATCCAAAATGTGAGTTCCTGGAAATACAATTTCAAGTTTGGTATGAATATTTCTGTAACGATCATCTTCGGGAGAAAGAGAGGAGGACCAAAGCCTGGTAAGTGTTCATCATTTTAATTAAAGGAAGCACTGAACACTGAATCAATACAAAAATAACAAAATGAACCAACGAAACGAAACAGTCCTGTCTGGTGACAAACACACGTAACACAAGGACAGAAAATAAACACCCACAAAACCCAGGTGGAAAAAGGCTACCTAAGTATGATTCTCAATCAGAGACAACTAACGACACCTGCCTCTGATTGAGAACCATATCAGGCCGAACACAGTAACCAACCATGGAAAAACAAACATAGACTGCCCACCCCAACTCACGCCCTGACCATATAAACAAAGACAAAACAAAGGAACTAAGGTCAGAACGTGACAGTACCCCCCCAAAGGTGCGGACTCCGCGGTGGCGGCTCTGGCGCGGGATGTGGACCCCACTTCACCACAGTTTTTGTCCGCCTCCTCAACCGCCCCCGTGGCCTCTTAAGAGCGGCGACCTTCACCGCCGACCTCCGACTGGGGACCCTAGCCATGGGTCCCCTATTTGATAGCGGAGTTGAAGGAGCTTAGCAAGAGGGGAATGGAAATCAACAAAGGTCGCATGTCATGAGCCGTGGATGCCGAAGACAGCGGCCTCCCGCAAAACAGTCTACACTCCCAACGAGAGGCCCGGAGAGGATACAAACAACAGTAGCTTCACCGTCCTGAAGCATGATCTTCCTGCACCTTCGTTGCTGGTATACCTGTCTTAGGTGCCTACTCCTACAATTTTGAAGTTGATAGGCTTGTCTTGCCATAGATTTTCAAGCCGATTTAAGTCAAAACTGTAACTAGGCCACTCAAGAAACCGCCATCGATAAGAAACATTACTGTGCAGCCGTATTCATTGATCTGGCCAAGGCTTCCGACTCTGTCAATCACCACATCCTCATCGGCAGACTCGACAGCCTTGGTTTCTCAAATGATTGCCTCGCCTGGTTCACCAACTACTTCTCTGATAGAGTTCAGTGTGTCAAATCGGAGGGTCTGCTGTCCGGACCTCTGGCAGTCTCTATGGGGGTGCCACAGGGTTCAATTCTTGGACCGACTCTCTTTTCTGTATATATCAATGAGGTCGCTCTTGCTGCTGGTGAGTCTCTGATCCACCTCTATGCAGACGACACCATTCTGTATACTTCTGGCCCTTCTTTGGACACTGTGTTAACAACCCTCCAGGCAAGCTTCAATGCCATACAACTCTCCTTCCAAGGCCTCCAATTGCTCTTAAATACAAGTAAAACTAAATGCATGCTCTTCAACCGATCGCTACCTGCACCTACCCGCCTGTCCAACATCACTACTCTGACGGCTCTGACTTAGAATACGTGGACAACTCAAATCAAATCAAATCAAATCAAATCAAATCAAATTTTATTTGTCACATACACATGGTTAGCAGATGTTAATGCGAGTGTAGCGAAATGCTTGTGCTTCTAGTTCCGACAATGCAGTAATAACGAGCAAGTAATCTAACAATTCCCAAAAAAAACTACTGTCATACACAGTGTAAGGGGATAAAGAATATGTACATAAGGATATATGAATGAGTGATCTGGCCAAGATAATGAGTGATCCCCCAACTACAAATACTTAGGTGTCTGGTTAGACTGTAAACTCTCCTTCCAGACCCATATCAAACATCTCCAATCCAAAGTTAAATCTAGAATTGGCTTCCTATTTCGCAACAAAGCATCCTTCACTCATGCTCACAAACATACCCTTGTAAAACTGACCATCCTACCAATCCTCGACTTTGGCGATGTCATTTACAAAATAGCCTCCAATGACACCGGGTTACAAAATAAAAATGGTCAAAATTTAAGGGAACAGTTTCATGAAACAAGTTGTCTACCCAGAACCTTGCTTGTGGATATTCTAATTGTTTAAATATCCTAACATAAGACCCCCCCCCCACTCAACAAATTGGATGCAGTCTATCACAGTGCAATCCGTTTTGTCACCAAAGTCCCATATTCTACCCACCATTGCGACCTGTACGCTCTCGTTGGCTGGCCCTCGCTTCATACTCGTCGCCAAACCCACTGGCTCCATGTCATCTACAAGACCCTGCTAGGTAAAGTCCCCCCTTATCTCAGCTCGCTGGTCACCATAGCATCTCCCACCTGTAGCACACGCTCCAGCAGGTATATCTCTCTAGTCACCCCCAAAACCAATTATTTCTTTGGCCGCCTCTCCTTCCAGTTCTCTGCTGCCAATGACTGGAACGAACTACAACAATCTCTGAAACTGGAAACACTTATCTCCCTCACTAGCTTTAAGCACCAACTGTCAGAGCAGCTCACAGATTACTGCACCTGTACATAGCCCACCTATAATTTAGCCCAAACAACTACCTCTTTCCCTACTGTTTTTAATTAATTAATTAATTTTGCTCCTTTGCACCCCATTATTTTTATTTCTACTTTGCACATTCTTCCATTGCAAATCTACCATTCCAGTGTTTTACTTGCTATGTTGTATTTACTTTGCCACCATGGCCTTTTTTGCCTTTACCTCCCTTCTCACCTTATTTGCTCACATTGTATATAGACTTGTTTATACTGTATTATTGACTGTATGTTTGTTTTACTCCATGTGTAACTCTGTGTCGTTGTATGTGTCAAACTGCTTTGCTTTATCTTGGCCAGGTCGCAATTGTAAATGAGAACTTGTTCTCAACTTGCCTACCTGGTTAAATAAAGGTGAAATAAAAAATAAATAAATAAAAAATAATATTTATTGTCATCTTGGTAAGCAACTCCAGTGTATATTTGGACTTGTGTTTTAGGTTATTGTCCTGCCGAAAGGTAGACTTGTCTCCCAATGTCTGTTGGAAAGCAGACTGAACCAGACATTCCTCTAGGACTTTGTCTGTGCTTAGCTTTATTCAATTTCTTTATATCCTAAAATACCCCCTAGTCCTTGCTGATGAAGAGCATACCCATAACATGATGCAGCCACCACCATGCTTGAAAATATGAAGAATGGTACTCATTGATATGTTCTGTTGGATTTGCCCCAAATGTAATGTAATTTTTTAGTATTATTACTTAAGTGCCTTGTCACACACAGGATGCATGTTTTGGAATATTTGTATTACTTCTTTTCACTCTGTCATTTAGGCTAGATTATGGAGTAACTACAATGTTGTTGATCCATCCTCAGTTTTCTCCTATCACAGCTATTAAACTCTAACTGTTTTAAAGTCACCATTGGCCTCATTGTGAAATCCCTGAGTGGTATCCTTCCTCTCCGGCAACTGAGTTAGGAAGGACGGCTGTATCTTTGTAGTGACTGAGTGTATTAATACACCATCCAAAGTGCAATTAATAACTTCACCATGCTCAAAGGTATATTCAATGTCTGCTTTTTTTTTTTTTTACACGTGTAACAATATTTACTCTTCTTTGCGAGCCATTGGAAAACCTCCCTGGTCTTTGTGGTTGAATATGTGTTTTTTTGTTATTTACTTCTCGACTGAAGGACCTTACAGATAATTGTATGTGTGTGGTACAAAGATGAGTCACCCAATCAAAGATCACGTTAAACACTATAATTGCACACAGAGTGAGTCCATGCGACTTATCATGTGACTTGTTAAGCACATTTTTACTCCTGAACTTATGTAGGCTTGCCATAAGGTGTTGAACACTTAAGTCATTACGACTTTTCATTTTTAATGAATTTAAGACATTTCTAAAAACAAAGTTCCACTTTGACATTATGGGGCATTCTGTGTAGGCTAGTGACACAAAATCGACATTTTTATCCATTTCAAATTCACTGTAAAACAACAAAATGTGAAAACATTTAAGAGGTGTGAATACTTTCTGAAAGCACCGTAATATATACATTTAATGAAAGTGATTCTGCCTGCTTGGTCTTCGCCTTTACCAAGGATGGTGATTTTGAGTGTCTTACGTATCATAATGATTACACCTTAAAACCTCTTAAGCCGACCCCCTACTTTTTCGAACATTCTGTTAAAAATCGCGCAACATTTTGGCGTCCTGCTACTCATGCCAGGAATATAGTATATGCATATGATTAGTATGTGTGTATAGAAAACACTCTAACGTTTCTAAAACTGGTTAAATCACGGCTGTGACTATAACAGAACGTCTGTTTCATCGAAAAGCGCAGGAAAATCTGATCACTGGAGATGTAAAAAAATATCCATGCGCCACTTCAACCCATTGTTAAAGGTGAACCGTATTAAATGAGGCCGAGGTTGCAGTACCTACAGCTTCCACAGGATGTATAGAGTCTTCTCATTTGATTCTGATTTGATTCTTGGTAGAACCGACCAAAGGGAACCGATTCCCTCCGACCACCAACTTGATGCATTGGCTCGGTGTTTTTCCGGACATTTTTTCCAGACGACCAGCTATCGAATTTACATCGCCTCCTGATGATTTTTATAGCTTATTAACGTGTACTAATACCTAAAGTTGCATTAGAAAGGTATTTCGAAGTGTTTTGTGAAAGTTTATCGTCGACTTTTTAACTTTTAAAAAATGACGTTACGTTATGAAACGCTATTTTTTCCGTTTATCACACAGTTTTCATAGATCGATATCTAGGCTATATATGGACCGATTTAATCGAAAAAAGACCCAGTATTGATTATGGGACATCAAGGAGTGCCAACAAAGAAGATGGTCAAAGGTAATGAATGTTTTATATTTTATTGTGCGGTTTGTGTAGCGCCGACTATGCTAATTCTTTTGTTTACATCCCCTACGGGTCTTTTGGGGTGTTACATGCTATCAGATAATAGCTTCTCATGCTTTCGCCGAAAAGCATTTAAAAAATCTGACTTGGTGCCTGGATTCACAACGAGTGTAGCTTTAATTCAAATACCAAGCATGTGTATTTTAATGAACGTTTGCGTTTTAACTAATACTATTAGCGTTTAGCGTAGCGCATTTGCATTTCCAGAGCTCTAGTTGGGACGTCTGCGTCTCAAGTAGGATCAAGAGGTTTAAGCTTGGTTTGGGGCTGATGAAAAAGCTGCCAATTTGTACAAATGGTCCTCAATGTTTCTTGGAACATTGCTATATCAATATGGTTTCTTGCTAGTATATCAAAACAGCTGGAACATTTGATAGGACTATTACATTCCAGGAGAGAATAACTAGTGTTGCCACTGATTTTCAAAAAAGGATATTCTATTAATGATGTAATATTTACCTTTAGTGTTGATAAGCCCATAGATGTGAAATAAAAATGAAGACCCACGGGGAAACTCAGCCATTGTTCGCTTCCCACCCAGAAAACCCTCTCTGTAAACTATGACACTTCACGCTCATTGTAAAACTTAAGGCAGCAGACAAAATCCCTTTGTCCTCTCACTGTGGAGGAATGGAATGTTGATGGGCCTATGGAGAACCTACCTCAGACCTGTAACATTGTCACACCCTGATCAGTTTCACCTGTCCTTGTTATTGTCTCCACCCCCTCCAGGTGTCGCTTGTTTTCCCCAGTGTATTTATCCCTGTGTTTCCTGTCTCTCTGCGCCAATTCGTCTTGTATGTTAGTAAAGTCAACCAGCGTGGTTTTCCCCATACTCCTTTTGAGATTCACTTTTAAATAGTCCTCCCGGGTTTTGACCCCTGCCGGACTCTGGACTTCTTTCCCGCCTGCCTAACCATTCTGCCTGCCTTGACCTCGAGCTTGCCTGCCACTCTGTACCTCCTGGACCCTGAACTGGTTCTGATGTTCTGCCTGTCCACAACCATTCTCTTGCCTACCCCTTTTTGGATCAATAAACATCTAAGACTCCAACCATCTGCCTCCTGTGTCTGCATCTGGGTCCCGCCTTGTTCCCTGATACAATATACATTGTTAATTAATTGGAGTGGTGTCATCACAGTGTTAATTTATACAATTATACAGCTAGAGCCGGGCTGCAGAGAGGACCCGTGCAGTGTGCAATGTTAATCAACGGCATGGCACCCAGCTTCTCCTGCCTGAACAGTTCATCGAAAAGATTGCTCATGAAGGAAGTTAAGTTGCCCGCTTCCACATCAGTTTCAAGTCCTATGATCCACACATTGAATTTATGGGAATGATTTTCAAGTGATTCAGTTTTCTCTTTTAGGAGATTGATTTCCCCTTCTAGCTTAGGTCGCACCGTTTCCAGGTCATGGAGTCGCACGTCTGTCGCTTTGACCGCCTTCTCCAGACTTTCCACTAGTTGAATAGAAAAATAGACCTGCTTCTAGTTTTTTCTGGTGATACAATGAACCTTCCACACCTTAATATGGTGTTTACCATTAAAAAAAGAAGTCATAGAACTTTTGTAAAAGAAAGCTACAGTAATGCCACATGTTTCAATGCATGACACCCGAACTGCACTGTCACCCCCTTCTCATAACCCCTTTCTTCCTGTAGTTTGTAATTGGAAGTAGCGGCCTTCATGTTTACCTTGCTATGGTCAATTGACTTGGTTACTTCAAGACCCAGGTTCTACTGTGGTTGTCTGTTTCTATAAACGCAGGGTAAGGACATGTGAGGAGGGGGGAAGTTTGAGCACACAGGTCTGACACCCATCACCGTAGTAACTCCCCCCAGTGCTTTTAGGCCTTCAGCTGCAGGACTAACAGGTTTTGACAGTGTCTGTGTCCCAAATGGTACCCTATTCCCTATATTGTGCACTACTATTGACCAGAGCCCTATATAGGGATTAGTGTGCCATTTGGAATGCAGACAATCTATCCTGAATGGGAAATGTTAATGAACAGAGATATTTCCATGATTGATCCAGCTGATGTTATCACCGGGGCTGGAGATTATTTTCTCATGAATGGAGGAATAATTCCCAGGCAGGTAGTGATTTTCCTGATATTGATGGATGTAAATAAGGATGAATCCTAACAGAGGCAAGGTGAACGGGAGAGGGACAGGAGAGAGATAATAGGAAAAAGGATATTTGAATTGATGAAATTTGAAGAAACAGGTAGAATCATTTTAGTAATTGGTGTAATTTTCATTTATTTCAAGTTTCAGAAAAAGATTAGAATTTCAAACTAGATTTGTATTTTATCTAATGAACACCACAGGTGCATTAGCTTCCCTGTAACATGTACTTCAAGTCTGCACCATTTTCTTCATAGGCTACAACGAAGTACAACCTTAAGAGCAGAACCCAATCATTGTGGGGAACAAAATCCCTGAAATAGACTTCATTCACTGCATCATTCCAGGTTTTAAAAGCATTTTAAAAGCATTACTTCCTGCAGAGGCCTACTACAGAGGTTTATGTTCCAGGAAGTGGAATTAAATAAATGAGAGATGGGACAGAACCCCTCAGCACTGAGGGAGGGCATGGTGAAGGTGAACCAGTAATGATCATCCACCTGCCGGCCTGCTCCAGGGACTAGGCAGAGACCTGGACTGCATCCCAAATGTCACTCTATTCCTTTTATAGTGCAGTTCATCAGGGCCCATAGGGACCCATCTGGTCAAAAGTAGTGCACTATCTAGGGAATAGTGTGACATTGGGGATACAAACTGGTACTAGAGCAGAGTGATGGAGGTCGGGGGTAATTTGCTCAGTGCCTCCATACTAATTTGTCTCTTTAGAAGGAAAGTACAGTAGAGGTCCAAATTATGGCCAGTGTACGTACGGAAAGCTCTTTCTCTGTCAGCATTTTCTGTTATGCCTGGTCCCACTCCCCCTCTCTGGTGTTCGAGGGCACCAGGCTGCCCATCATTACACACACCTGTGTGAAGCGCATCAGCGCTTCATTGGACTCACCTGTACTCCATCACATTTTTGATTGCCTCCCCTGTATCTGTCTATTCCTCAGTTTCATCCCTGTGTCAGCATTATTGTCGTAATGTTTCCCTTGTCCAGACGCTGTCCGTATTTCGTTTCATTTCATGTCCGTTGTTCATTAAATGTTCACTCCCTGTACTTGTTTCTCGTCTCCCAGCGTTTGTCCTCACATTTTTTAAAATTAATTTTGATAATAATGTACAATGAATTTGTACACTCAAATGATGAGTTTCACAGAGTTTGGCATATGTTAAGTTCTTCATTTAGATAGGTCTGAGTGTGTGTTTGGGGGCCTTAAGTGGACACTTAAGTGAACACTTAAGTCAAAATAGTGACAAAAAAAGTATAACGTGTAATTTCAAGCATATCAGGAAATCCCATTAAATCCTTAAGAGTCTACTGACGCCCGTGCATCAATCTAAGTAACATAATAAAATAAAAAATATGTTTAAGATATCTGTATTTTTTTATGCATCTGCCATCTGCGGTTGAAGGTGGCCGAGCTACAGCAATGTTTTTCAGACCACGACACATCCAGGAAATCGGTCTTGTCACAAAAATGTCTTGGCCTACAAATTAATGTGACCACTCTATGGAAAGTTGAGATTTTCATAACCAGGTTTAGCTCTACATTTTGCAATGTAGACGGGTCCCACGAGTGTCACGGGTAACCCATACAAATGAGTGGAAACAGTATATGGAGGCAGTTTTGTGCCCACAAAAATAAGGGGTTAAATATGTCCAAAAAAACTGCTTTCTTAAATTTCCTAGATATAGATAGCCTCGTACGAACCATCCTGATGTCGCGAGCTCGCGTTCTGTAGGACAGACACTTCAAAATTCTATTCCTTATGATTAAATCTTTTACTGTCTTTTTTTTGCCATTTATTCAATGCTTTTCTATGGGCTATAGTAGTAAAGGGCAAATTCTATATATTTTTTCTGATACTTAAAGGGGTCCTAAAATTTAAAATCAAATAGCTAAATGATCCATGGTATGACCATCTTAAAACAATGCCATATTAGTCAGTCTCTCTCACTTCCAGTTCCACATGATTACTGCATGCCTCCCTCCTGCTCGCTAACACATTCTAAACATTCACTGAACCCCACACAGGAAATCTCACTGAAATGTACTGCAGATCTTCCCTGTTCTACTCTGCTGTAGTGGTGACTTTTGAGAAATATAGTACAACGTGTGCAGTAGTCTGCAGTAGTCTTCTCTATCCACACTGCAGTACATTATATCATTGGCTTCGGCATCAATAAACCACTCCCCCTTGCTCATGACCAACATTTTATGTAAATAAAAAGTGGTAAAATGTTCAAAGCTGGGGCTTGACAAAATGAGAATACAAGTATGTTGGAAAGATATTTAAAAGGACAACATGATATCACCTTGACTTCATAGCCTCCGCCCTCCTCTGCTAGACTGCTTACTGTACCCGAGTTTAATATTCTGACAGATATTGAGGAGAACTCCTGCTGTACACTGAAGTGCTGTAAAATGAAGAGTGATCTTTATAATTTAAACATTCTACTCCAGAGAGAGATGGGGAGAGGGAGAAAAAGAGAAGGACTGACTTCCAGTCACATGGCGTGTCTAACAGTTGAGCTCTCTCTGTGCTCACTCTGCTAAAAGTACTGTGCCTATACACTCATAGCATTGCACAACATCCACCGCTGCCATCCACCATACTTCCAGTCCCAACCTAACAATGCCTGGATGTTAGGTTCCCTGTACTGTGTGACATGTCCTATTATTGTTTTTTTAATCTTTATGGGAAGTTTGCATCCTAAATGGCATCCAATTCCCTTTATAGTGCACACATTTCTAACAGGGCCCATAGGGCTGTGGTCAAAAGTAGTGCACTACATACGGAATAGGGTGCAATTTAGAATTCAGGCTATGACTTGCTTTCAGGTTACAGTGCGTTTGCATCATTGTTTTCAGAGTACATTGTCTCTAGAAAAGCTGCCCACTGGTCAACAACTGGTTGAATCAATGTTGTTTCCACATAATTTCAACCCCAAAACTCAATTCGATTTAGATTCGCAAAAAGTCATGAACTTAAGGGAATTTCTTATTTTTCCCCCCAACTTTTAACCTAAATCCAATGACAGGGTGACTATTTGTGATTTCACATTAGTTGACAACTCAATCAACTGATGTCTGTGCCCAGTGGGTGAGGACTTAAAGCTCCCTGAACAGAATGGTTGTGAACATGTTAAGTTAAATAACAAGATAACGTGCAATAACATGCAATCACACATCAGACTGGTTTAATCTTCACATTAATGTATAACCCATGTCTCCCTAATTATGGTATGCAGATTAGAGTCTGAAACCCCACCATGTTTACAATGCAAGGCTACAAAGATACCAGAATGCATTTTTGACCTGGCCATTTGGTTTCTGTCATTTCTTTGTATCCATCTGATCTGTGGTATTACAGGGCATTTCAGCTGTCATTTTTAAATAATTAGTTCTACTCCTGATATAGATTTGACAAAGAAATATGCCATTAATGTGTTTTCACGATGATATGTTTTCCCTGATGATACCCAAAGAAGAATGCCTTAGAGATGAAACAGGGCCATTCTTAGCATTCTGTGCATTCTACAGTGCGTGCACACACACACACACACACACACACACACACACACACACACACACACACACACACACACACACACACACACACACACACACACACACACACACACACACACATACATACAGTGATTAGGGGTGGGGCAGGGGAGGGGGAAATAATAACATTCAAATAGCCTAAATAAACGAATCAGAGGATGAAATCATCTGTGGGCCCTATTTGAAGATTGGCCTCTCTAGTCTCTCTATACTAGACAGACAGACAATCCGTTTGCATTAAGAATCGAGGAAAGGCAAGCCCTGCTATGTGGACATGGAGGACTTTCTTTTTGTCTGCCATTACCAAGGTAACTAATTTCTTTTACATACAGCTTAGAGGCCGGATGACATTTTTTTTCAGGGACGGGGACAGGGGTTTTTGGCAGACCCGACGCCAGGATTAAGTGACTAAGGGGGCAGTTCAAATAGGCCAGGGGCAAACTTTTGTGGGGTTCTTGCAGTCAAATTATATTGAATTATGCTTATATAATCAAGCTATAACACAATAAACATAAAGTTAACATACCAAGACTCTGAAATCATTGACTAATGTTGAAATCTGTAGCCTAGCTCTGCAGCGCTTTTAGCATATTAGCATAATGGGAAAGGGGGATATCTAGTCAGTTGGACAACTGAATGCATTCAACTGAAATGTGTCTTCCGCATTTAACCCAACCCCTCTGAATCAGAGAGGTGCGGGGGGCTGCCTTAATCAACATCCAAGTCTTCGGCGCCCTGGGAACAGTGGGTTAACTGCCCTTGCTCGGGGGCAGAATGACCTTGTCAGCTCAGGGATTTGATCCATCAACCTTTGGGTTACTGGCCCAACACTTTAGTGGACAGTGCCTTACAGCTATGCCGTTTTGGTAATGAAAATAGGCTACAAGATAGGGCAATTAATTAATTCAGCTAACGTGAATGCAGCAGGATACACAGCTGTCTTACCAAAATAATGCAAACTAAATGCTGAACGTAGTAGCCTAGGTATTCATGCGTGCAAACTAAAATACTGAATAGCAGTTTAGCTTAGAATACCAAAAAAACTGTAAATGCAAACAGAACAAAACAGCGGTTTTTAAGCTCGCTCATGAGTTCAGCAACATGTTATGATATGGCACAATACACTTCTGTGAATCAAATTCTACCCATGTAATCAATTAAGCATTGCCAGCCTAGCATAGACACATTTACAATACATACAGTTTTATTTACAGCAACAAAAACCAACAGGCTGTCACAACTTCCGCCGAAGTCGGTCCATCTCCTTGTTTGGGCGGCGTTCAGCGGTCGACGTCACCGGCCTTCTAGCCATCGCCCGTTCCACTTTTAATTTTCCATTTGTTTTGTCTTTGTTTTACACACCTGGTTTCAATTCCCCAATTATATGTTCATTATTTAACCCTCTGTTTTCCCCATGGTTTTTGTGCGTGATTGTTTTATGTATGTTCGGTCCGTTATTGTGGGCTCGGTATTACGACATTTGAGTAAAGTTACTTGTGTTACTCATCTCTGCTATCCTGCGCCTGACTCCTCTGCACCAGCTACACCCAGAACACTACACAGGCTACCAAGAAAACTACAACAGGATGTAGCCTATCTATTTCTATGACGAAATATGCCGATATTTAGCTATACCCAGGGGCGTCATGTGGGTTCTTGCATTGGAATTGTATTGAATTCTGATTATATCACTCTATACCATAATAAACATAAAAGTAAAAAAAAACATGCTTTTGATCAAGAAGTGACATGGTCAATGGCAGTAAATCTCGCTGCACTATTTTAGATTGTTTCAATCTAACTTTTCAAAAGAGTTGCAGCTTCCTTGATGCTCTGTGGAACTTCCTGAGTAATCTTCTTGTATGATCCCCACCAAATGCCAGTTGGATTAGTTGAGCTTTCCTCGGGTGTAGCATGCTTCTTCTGTGCTGACTGAACACGTTTGTCAAAGTGAAAAATGAGTCCTTGTATATAGCTGTGGACTCCACAAAAAATCAGTCCACGTTTCAGTGCAGTAAGCACGGTCGGCAAAGCGGAGAGAGGCCCAGAGAATGATTGCGGGATATCAATTGGGGTCCATTTGTCTTCATTGGAGCCAGAGCTTCTGATTTCAGTCTGCAAAAACTGACCAAAACTGTTTTGCTTTAGACCCAGCAATGGTTTAAACTTTTTCACATCTAGAAAGGCATGGCTCTTTGGGTCAAGGGCACACAGGGCCTCCACCAGTTGGCCTTTGCGTTTGCCTGAATCGTTCTGACATTTCACCAATGACAGCATGCAACGTGCTGAAGAACTTTTAAACTCAGTCTCTTCTCCTCTGTCCTACTGTACTGTCCACCACATATTGCTGCACATTTGTACTTACAAAAAGGTGTAATGGGTCCACACTCAAAAAGATGTTGCATAAAGCTTACTTCCTTATTCCATTTTTTAAAAATTATTTCCACTGCATGTTACAGCTTTACAGCCTTCTTCAGTGTGTAGGTACAATTTTCTTTCATTCACAACATTACTGTACAGTGAGTAGAGCACAGTAGTGTACAGTACAGTAAAGAAAAGAAAAGTAGAGGACTTTACTGTACTGTACCAAACTATATTCTACTTTACTGTGCTGTGCTCTATTGTTCTGTACTGTACTCTTCTGTGCTCTGCCGGGCTGCACTGTGATGTCCAAACTTGACAAACATGAGGATAGTGACATTCATATCCATAATTATGCATTTCTGTATAGTACAGAAAAGGGACCCATGATGTAATTCCGTTACCATAATTCCGTTACCGGTTGTAAATCCACTTCACTTACTGTAGTTCAATAACCAAGGAGCCAATTGTATTTTTTTAATGCTGTGGTGGAAATTCGGAAAAGTAATCCTTGTCCATATGGTTTGTTAAACTTTGAAAATAAAGGTTATTAGTTGGCATACATTTTAAAGTGAAAAAAATGTGTCATAACTGAATTCCGTTGCCGTGAAATTGCCCGCAACTACTTGGCCAAAAAGTTTCAGATGCCTTCAGAAGTCTGTCAATGGTTTCCCTCTTAAATGTCTGTAATTTATTATGGCCTGAAAGCTATAGTATGCAGGTTTGGATAGAATACCGTTAGCCTTGGACATTATTTCAAACAATTTGCCTGTTTCCCCTTTTTAGTGATTTCGTTTTTTTCGTCTCTCTCTACAGACTTGCCAACACTCTTCTATTAGTGAAAGCTATACAGTATTTCCTGTTTTTGCAGGCAGTAGTACTGTATGTGTTCCATTTTGTTAAAGATTTTCTTGTTTTCCCTTTGTCTCTCACTGGTAAATGCCTTGACAGGAGTGTGATGGGCTATTATAGGGAAAGGATCATTACATTGTTGTCTCTTTACTTTGGGGCCAGAGAGAGAGAGAGAGAGAGAGCGAGAGAGAGGCAGGGAAGGAGGGAGGGAGGGGGAGACACAGAGAGTACAATTATCCCAGTATCCCATGCCTACCAACTTGTCTAGCGTCTCTCCTCCTCTCCTCTTTGATGGGTGTTAGGGAGACGGGGCTGGCCGCTGATCCCTCCACCCGTGTCTTGTCCTACATTTGAACATGACTCCACTCACTCAATTACCACCGGGTTGAAAATGTTGCCGAAAGCCATCTGTCGGAAGAGAGAAATAAAGAGAGAAAAAGAGAGAGAGATATTCTCTGTTCCTTTGCCATTAGGGGATCTGAGGTTACAGGACTGTAAAATAAAGAACGCTGTTCATGTTCAATACGTTTTTAAGTGATCCTGTCAGGAGCTGTGATACATGCTGAAAAGGGGAGAAAATAATTACTTTAAGTGGGTATCAATCAAAAGCTAAATTGTGAGCGGTTCATTCAAAACTGTGGAACAGCTGTGTCGGGTCAGGTCAAAGTACAGAGCAGACAGGTGCTGGCTAACATGAGAAATGAACAGCTTGCCAAAATGATTGAGAGGCTTTGTTTCATGTGCGGGTTTGGTATGGGAATTAATGAATGGCAGCAACTATTTGTGATTCATCTCTGCTAACCTCTGTCTGTGTCCTCCAAGAAGATTATACTGAGCTACAGAACTCAGTGTTTGTGTCCCAAATGGCACCCTACTCCCTATATAGTGCACTACTTTTTAACAGGGCCCATAGGTGTGTGTAGGGCCAGGTAGGGAATTGGGTTCCATTTCACAGTAAGTATTGTATTCGGCGCATGTGACAAATACCATTTGATTTTATTTGAAAGCAGACTGTATGAAATAGATAGATGCCCTCTCCCCTCCAGTCTTGTTTCATGCAATTCTCAATATTCAAGCAACACGTAATGAGTGTGAAACCCAATAGAGTGAGGGAATGTGAAGTGTTTTTTTTCTTCATCCATGCTGTTGTTGTCAACAGCCAAACCAATGATGAATCCTTTAGCATTTTAAAGAGCTCTTCAATCAAATTGCGACTATGATTTTCAAACATGCCGTTCGGAGTCTGTGACAGCCACTCTTGAAACTATTTCGATATGAAAGTAGGCTTTTGACATGATAAGCACATAAGAGATCCTGAATTGGTCACACTTAAATGGTTGTGATCCAGGGGGCTTGGTAGCTAGTTTAGTCTCTCTCTTCCTCTTCCTCTGTCTCTGTGTGTGTGTGTGTGTGTGTGTGTGTGTGTGTGTGTGTGTGTGTGTGTGTGTGTGTGTGTGTGTGTGTGTGTGTGTGTGTGTGTGTGTGTGTGTGTGTGTGTGCATGTTACATGCTGGGAGTTTGTGTGTGTGTGTGTGTTACATGCTGGGAGTTTGTGTGTGTGTGTGTGTGTGTTACATGCTGGGAGTTTGGGTGTGTGTGTGTTACATGCTGGGAGTTTGGGTGTGTGTGTGTGTTACATGCTGGGAGTTTGTGTGTGTGTGTGTGTTACATGCTGGGAGTTTGGTGTGTGTGTGTGTGTGTGTGTGTTACATGCTGGGAGTTTGGGTGTGTGTGTGTGTTACATGCTGGGAGTTTGGGTGTGTGTGTGTGTGTGTTACATGCTGGGAGTTTGTGTGTGTGTGTGTGTGTGTGTGTGTGTGTGTGTGTGTGTGTGTGTGTGTGTGTGTGTGTGTGTGTGTGTGTGTGTGTGTGTGTGTGTGTGTGTGTGTGTGTACATGCTGGGAGTTTGGGTGTGTGAGAAAGTGCTGCGTGGGGTTAGATGACTTGCTTTCTTTTTCCTAGTGATGGGAAACCGAGACTTCCTGAAGGCTTCAGAGCTTTCACCAAATTGTGCTGAAAGACAGTTCATTATCTGTTTCAAATGCACATCATTAGTGAAATCTGCTGCTCGACAATAATTAGCAGCGTCTGATTATCAGAATCATACCCTCACATCTCTGAAAGTTCCATAGTTCCTTACCCGACCTGTTACTGGTCAGGTGAAACTACATGCATAAAATCCTAACTATATTTGTAAGTACGGTGTCAAAAGAAAGCACCGGAACCACGGTGAAATCAGTGTGATCTTGCGTTTTGCAACACACGGTTTGAAAAAGCATGTGATCAAATGAAGCTTCAGACATCATGGATCACATGCCTCTGATAAAGTGATAGAGGCATTGGCACACTGCTTCGAAGCAAACTGCTTTCCGATTTCGACTCATGCCATGGAGCTGCGGTATCCAACATAACATCACTACATTTTCCCTTGGTGAATGGTTTTTAAATAATTTCATTATGGGGGTTGTTGTAGTTGTTTCTTTTGGTCAGTTTGGTTAGTTTACCCGGAGTTTGGTGAGGATGGATGGTGACCCACATGGGGACACTGTCCCTATCGCTACGGCATGGCTTCAGGTGTGCTACGGAAACTACTGTCACTGTGGAGGAGGTTCTTATTGCTATGGGAGAAAAGGTAGGCTATGAGAATGTCGCTTATGATTTGAGGATGAACAAAGCGGTTGTGGTATTTCTGAAAGAGGAACGTTCTGTCAATCGGATGGTTGAAAAACAGCATTCTCCTTAATGTTGTGTTTGTTCGATTCACGCCACTCTTCTCTCCGTCTACTCGTGATACGATTTGAATGTGCCGCTGTTCATTCCCAATGAGCTACTGTGTGAGAGAGCTGTTGAACTTTGGGAAGTTTGCAAGTTCGAGAAAAATGCAAGCACCCTGTGCAGAAACAAGTCATGTCCTTTAGGCGACAGGTGTTTGTTTCTGGACTCACTGGAGCAGACTTCAGAGCTGCCTAGTGCTGAGTGATTAGTGCTTTTGGAGGTCGGTTCGGTTTCGGTCCGAATATTAAAATGAAAATCTAGGTTTTTGATTTAAACATTTAAACATTAAATATTAAACGCACTATGCGTTATGTGGGTTTATTGCTGTAACAACACTGAATAAAACAATTAATACAAGTCCCATGATGGTAGTGACGGCCAATTACTGCTTATCACTTATTAACCATCACTTATTCACATTACTTTCTAATCTTATCTCTATAAAGCTGCTGCCTATCTTCTCTGACAAAATTACAATTTTAGTGGTTCTTCAGAGTAAATAAGGCATACTTTTATGACTGCTGAATACAAACTATAAATCACTTACTGTAGACTCAATTGTGTGTTCTCTCTTCACTCAGTCTCCATGTCTACTCCTCACAGACCAGACAAGTTTGAGCAAACGCGCAATGGATTATGGTTGCTGTAGTTAATTACCTCGTTTTCTGCTCTAAATTATGTAGAATATTGCCCTGCTGGAAACTACATCTCCCTACCTCATCATACACTTCAGACTTGATCTGATGTATCTCTACAAAAACTGCACATCAAGCTCACAGAAAAAAAAATACAAAATGGAATTCAAATAATTGAACCGATGTCAGTCAATTAGTTGTTTAAAAATAAAAAATAACCACACTCAAGCTGTCATTCAAAGTATGATAATAGGTATGATAAAAGTATTTTGACCACTTGACTTTTTCCACATTTTTTTACGTTACAACAGCCTTATTCTAAAATTGATTAAATCGTTTTTGTCACTCATCAAATCTACACACAAAACCTCATAATGACAAAGCAAAAATAGGTATTATGCTAATTTATATTTAAAAAAATAAGTATTCAGAGCCTTTACTCAGTACTTTGTTGAAGCACCGTTGAAAGTGATTACAACATCGAGTCTTCTTGGATATGACTCTACAAGAATGGCACACCATGTTTCTCACGTTCTTCTCTGCAGATCCTCTCAAGTTCAGTCAGGTTGGATGGGGAGCATTGCTCCACAGCTATTTTCAGGTCTCTCCAGAGATGTTCAATCAAGTTCATGTCCGGGTTCTGCCTGGGCCACTCAAGGACATTCATATTGTGCTTAGGATCGTTGTCCTGTAGGAAGGTGAACCTTCAGCCCCGTCTGAGGCCCTGAGTGCTCTGGAGCAGGTTTTCATAAAGAATCTAATATTTTCCTCAATCCTGACTAGTCTCCCAGTCCCTTCCGCAGAAAAAAATTCCCACGGCATGATGCTGCCACCACCTTGCTTCACAGTAGGGATGGTGCCATGTTTCTGCCAGATGTGACGCTTGGCATTCAGGCCAATCTTGGTTTCGTCGGACCAGAGAATCTTGTTTCTCATTGTCAGAGTCTTTAAGTGCATTTTGGCAAACTCCAAGTGGGCTGTCATGTGTCTTTTACTGAGGAGTGGTTTCCGTCTGGCGATTCTACCATAAAGGCCTGATTGGTGGAGTGCTGCATAGACGGTTGTCCTTCTGGAAGGTTCTCCCATCTCCATAGGGGAACTCTAGAGCTCTGTCAGAGTGACCATCAGGTTCTTTGTCACCTCCCTGACCAAGGCCTTTCTCCCCAGATTGCTCAGTTTGGCCGGGTGGCCAGCTATAGGAAGAGTCTTGGTGGTTCCAAACTTCTTCCATTTAAGAATGATGGATGCCACTTTTTTCTTGGGGACCTTCAAATGCTGCAGACATTTTTTGGTACCCTTCCCCACAAGCCTCGACACGATCCTGTAGCGGAGTTCCATGGACCTTTGACCTCATGGCTTTGTTTTTGCTCTGACATGCACTGTCAACTATGGGACTTAGACAGGTGTGTACCTTTCAAAATCTTGTCCAATTAATTTAATTGACCACAGGTGGACTCCAATCAAGATGTAGAAATTTCTCAAGGAGGATTAATGGAAACAGGATGCACCTGAGATAATTTTCGAGTCTCATAGCAAAGGGTCTGAATACTTTTGTAAATAAGAATTTCAAAACAACAGTTTTCGCATTGTCATTATGGGATATTATGTGTAGATTGCTGACCATTTTTATTTAATTAATACATTTTTCGAATAAGGCTGTAAGGCTGTAACAACATTTTAAAAAATTCAATGGGTCTGAATACTTTCTGAATGCGTTGTATATAGCTTATGTGAGTACAGGCAGCATTCAGTGCTTTGAGTGTGGCATGCTTGCCCACACATTGATGTGCCCCCCCCCCCTGCTGCCCCCCGGGCAGGCAGCAACAAAATAGACCCAGTCAAGGGGAACACTACTGATACCCAGTCTACACGCTTAGAGAGTACTTAGCAACAGCCCGTCCACGAGGGAGTAGTGTAGTGTCTACCGAGTCACAGACACCAGTTGTCACAAGCAATGAGGATGAATTTGGGGAACTGGCTTCCCTTATAGAGGAGGAGGTGGTGATTAGTGCGAGTGGTGGGGTGCAGGGAGCGAGTGGTGAAAGTGATGTGACTGGGGCCGAGGCGGCTGCGACCACTGTTGAAGAAGAGGAGGAAATAGGAGACGTTTCCAACATCTCTGTCATCATGTCAGAGCCGGCTGGTGATAACTCGCTGTATACACTAGACTAGATCAGACTTCTGGATAGTCAGATAACAGCTCGGTTTTTTGATGAAGGTAAGTTTATAAGGTCAGCTGAAATTTTGCAAAAGACTGTGGGGATAGATGAATTGAGTGAGAAAAGGATGAAAAATATTGGAAAGCATGGTAAAATAAAAAGTCAAACTAATACTTAATGATGATCGTGCCTCACAGGGTGTCTCCTTTTCCTTGTCTGTTAAATATTTTCTGGTTGTCCGATACAATTTCTATATGGAGGCACTAAGGGTGGGGTCTTAAGATAAAAGGGTAGAGGCATAGGATTAAGGGGGCTTTGGTTTCTAAAGTAATAAGACAAAAGATTAATGTTGTTTTCCTACAGGAGATGAGGCTAATGAGGTTGACTGTGGGGTGACAATTGTGTTTTTATCAAGCTTAGGGACTACTGTGTTATCTACAGCAGAGGTTGTTAAGGGGTGAGTTGTGTTGGTCAAAGCAGAGGTTAAGTTTGTTTTACTTTCTGAATTGTTATGCTCTGAATGGAGGTACAGAGCGTATTGCTGTATTTTATAAAATAAAGGAAACATTAAAGACAGCGTGACCAGGAGGGGTGTATGGTTTTGGGAGGGGAGGGGACTGGAACTGTACTGTGGATTTCATTGTTTATCGCACTGGTGAAGAGCAGCACCTGCGGTCAGTCACCAGTCTATCTAGTGTACTAGTGGAGTTTGAGCTGTCGGATGTGTGGAGTGTCAAACACACAAACATTATGCAGTATACATGGGTAAAGGTCTGGGAGGGTGACCACGGACAATGTGACTCTGTGTGCACTGCACAGATGCTTCAAGGACTTCTTAATTAAACCAGGCCCTTTGCAGAGAGAGAGCTGTTTTGGACTCTGACATTACTCTTCAGGAACTGTTCACTGCAGTAACACAACTCTCCTCAGGCCGAGCACTTGGTATTGATGGTTTGCCATCAGACTTCTACAAACATTTCTGGGGATGTATTGGAAGGATCCTTTCAGTCTTTCAAAGCAGGGGGATTTGGATCTTTTGAAAAACTGCCTACCTGTAGCATTGTTGTGTTCTGAATATAAGATCATATCTAAGTGTCTCTCTAACAGGTTAAAGGAATATCTGGGGATGTTGGTCCACAAGGACTAATTGTATTGCATACCTGATATATCTATTGTGTATGATTTATTGTTTGTAAACTGTCAGATGTGAATGTTGGTCTGCTTTCTCTTGATCAGGAGAAGACTTTTGATTGTGTAGACCACCAGTATTTATTTGGAACAATTAATGTTTTTTTCTCTCTGGTGGGTTTACTGTACGCCGGGGCCTCATGTATGGTGAAGGTGGGTTGAGTTGGCCTATCACAGTTCAAAGGTATTAGCCAGGGTTGCCAAATCTTGTGCCAGCTAAACTGTCTCGCAATTGAGCCATTGAATTGTTTACTACGAGTTAAGCTTACTGGTTTCTCCATGCCAGGGATGACTCAGCATCCAGGGACCGCTTTGTCTGCATATGCAGATGATGTGACAGTGTTCTTTATAGGAAACAAGGACGTTGAGGTTCTCTCGGGTGCTCGAAAAGCTAGGGTGAATTAGGCCAAAAGTGAAGATTTTGTGTCACCAGATGAAAGTCAGGCAGGCTCAATGTCAGGCAGGTCAATGTCAGACAGGGACCACTCCACAGCTACTGGGGGGGGTTACAGTGCATAGTAGAAATCCAGGGCAAAGGTACTTATCTCCCCGCCTGCTTCGCCCAGTTCTTGTAATGCAATTTTTCCCCCGCTGCTTGCTGGATGAAGCCTCGTACCTTTCATCTGGTGACACTGATGATCGCCTCCAGACACTGATTGATGATACAGCATAATTCCACGAGGCACTGATGATACGACTGTACTGTCTTCCTCCGAGTCCATGTCATCAAGATCTTCTGCATGGCCAGATGTCTTTTGTGTACCCTGTTTCTCCTATAACACAGAGATATAACTTGACCAGGGCTAATGAGACACTTCCTTGTGGGCGCTATCTTTTACTTTATTAATTCCGAAGTGTGCACTTGTTCACTCCCCCTGTTGCTAGAAGTCTTTTATTGAAGTACCATTTTATGAATGTTCAATCCATGTTTATGTGTGTATGCATGTGTGTAAGAGATTATGCAATTATTTACTTTAAAAATACAAAATTCATTTTGCTACATAAATGTGTATTTTTTCTGATTCTTTATTCCTAAATTCCCAGAAACCATACCTACAGAAACCGGCCAAAAGCATTAGGCGATGAAAACAAAAGTAATTTTAGAGATTTTTTATTCTCTATGTTTGGTTGGTCAGGGTGTGACTCGGGTGGGAAACCCTATGTTCGTTGTTTCTATGTTTTTGCATGGTATGGTTCTCAATCAGGGACAGCTGTCTATCGTTGTCTCTGATTGGGAATAATACTTAGGCAGCCTTTTTTCCTTTTGTATTTGTGTGGGTAGTTGTCTTTGTTTGATGCAGGAATAGCCTCTCGGAGCTTCACGGTCGTTTTTGTTGTTTTGTTGGCAATATATAAAGAAAAAATGTACGCTTACCACGCTGCACCTTGGTCCGGTCATTTTCAAGACAGCGATTGTGACAATTCAAGGGTTTTTCTTTATTTGTACTATTTTCTACATTGTAGAATAATATCAAAGGCATCAAAACTATGAAATAACACATATGGAATCATGTAGTAACCAAAAAAGTTTGAAACAAATCAAAATATCTTTTATATTTTAGATTATCTAAAGTAGCCACCCTTTGCATTGATGACAGCTTTGCCCACCTGGCATTCTCTCAACTAGCTCCACCTGGAATGCTTTTCCAACAGTCTTCAAGGAGTTCCCACATGTGCTGAGTTCTTTTTGGCTGTGTTTCCTTCACTCTGTGGTTCAACTCATCCCAAACCATCTCAATTGGGTTGAGGTCGGGTGATTGGGGAGGCCAGGTCATCTGATGCAGCACTCCGTCACTCTCCTTCTTGGTCAAATAGCCTTTACACAGCCTGAAGTTGTGTTGGGTCATTGTCCTGTTGAAAAAAGATATATAGCCCCACTAAGCGCAAACCTGATGGTGTAAAGCTGCATAATGCTGTGGTATCCATGCTGGTTAAGTGTGCCTTGAATTCTAAATAAATCAGTGTCACCAGCAAAGCACCCCCACACCATCACACCTCCTCATGCTTCACAGAGAGAACCACACATGCGGAGATCATCCGTTTACCTACTCTGCGTCTCAAAAAGACACGTTGGTTGGAACAGAACATCTCAAATTTGGCCTCCAAGAGCAAGGGACAGATTTACACCTGTCTAATGCCGATTGCTCATGTTTCTTGGCCCAAGCGAGTCACTTCTTGTTATTGGTGTCCTTTGGTAGTGGTTTCTTTGCAGCAATTCGACCATGAAGGCCTGATTCATGCAGTCGCCACTGAACAGTTGATGTTGAGATGTGACTGTTAATTGAACTCTTGTTAAGCATTTATTTGGGCTGCAATTTCTGAGAGTAACTCTAATGAACATATCATCTGCAGCAGAGGTATCTTTCTGTGGCGGTCCTCGTGAGAGCCGGTTTCACCATTGCACATGATGGTTTTTGCGACTCTACTTCATAGTTATTGAAATGTTCCTGTTTGATTGATCTTCATGTCTTAAAGTAATGATGAACTTTTAACAAGGCACTTGTTCATTGAAATGCGTTCCAGGTGACGACCACATGATGCTGGTTGAGAGAATGTCAAGAGTGTGCTAAGCTGTTATCAAGGCAAAGGGTGGCTACTTTGAAGAACCTCAAAATAACATTTTGGTTACTATATGATTCCATATTTGTTATTTAATAATTTGAAATATTAACTATTATTCTACAATGTAGAAATAAAAACCCTTGCATGAGTAGGTGTCCATACTTTTGACTGGTACTTTAAGTCAAATAGCTTGAACTGGCATAATTCATTCATTTTGGAGGTATTTGATTCAGTTGTGTTTGATAAACATTAATACTTTTTGTCAATCTGACAACTATTTTGAATGATTATTTCTAAATCCAATCCTGTTTAAATAACTCAAGTAAATGAACTAAATCTGTAATAATCATTAAGTAAAAAAATAAATTAAATAAAAATACACTTTTTTCCATTATTGATTTCAAAATTGATAGAGGAGCTTCAAAGGACATTTATTCTGGTCTTTTCTAGTCTTAACTTGATGGATACAGCGTACACACTGCTGATGAGGGCGTTGGCTGTGCCTGGACAACAGCAGTTCCTATAGTATACGGCTGTACGGGGTTGATTTGACTGGGATCCAATAACCTTGCCTGCTGAGGCAAGTGGTAACAGATCTGATCATCTTGCCAGCAACCTATCGGGCATATGTGTCCAATAAGACACACACTGACCTGTTGGGGCGATGCAGGAGGGTGAGGGGATGCTGCTGTCTTTCAAGACCCCAGAACTGGGGGAGTTCACGGCAAAGATAAGAAAGGCGATGTACATGATATGTGTGAAGGTGTGTGTCCTCCTTGGAAGTGGTTAGATCATCGAGGAAGGCCAGTTTGTTTGAACTAAGCGCTTCCCTTCTCAGAAAGGCTTCTGTCGGTCTTTATTAAACAAACTGCCAAATGATAAACGGACAGCTGACCTCTAATGGGGGATACTACATGAGGTGATAGACACCACCTGGATCCGAGCTTTGGGGAGGATGAGTCCATTCTGTGGCTTCTCTGAGTCGCTAGCTCAGACATCTTTTTGTACAATGTCCAAAACTGGCGGGGCTGTTTGCGCTGTTAACCAGCTGTTTCTTTTCCTTGGAGGAGGTTTTCTCTTCCTGCCTTTTTGTTTTTGGACCAAAGTATAGTTTTAGGGGAGTGGTAGTCCTACTTCATTTCATATCAGGTGCAGCCAAGCTAGTGATCTGGAAGACCAGGAGATATTGCATACAGGGACATGGGTCTGTGGACGTGCTGGCCATGCTCAGGGGGATTACAGGCTGGTGGGGAACCTTAGGCTTTGTAACCTTAGGTTGCATTGTGCTCTGTCAATGAGGAGGGAGATCTCGAGTGGTGTTTGTAAATTCTGTTTAGTAGTTTTTCCACTACAGGCTGGTATTTTTATTTGCATGACATCTGAAGGCTGAGTGGTGATGTGATATACTGTCTCTCTCTCGGCTCACTGGATTGTATGTTTTCTATATATTACACAGGGAGAAGTATTAATACATGAAGGTTATCTATACACCAATGGCACAACAGAGGCATGATAACATACAGGCTCTTGTGTTGCTGGAGTAAATAACGGTAAATGTTGCACCCTGCGAAGCACAGGAAGGGTTTGCAACACTCACAGAAGATAAACATAATTGTATGAAATGCAATATGGGGACGGTGTCTGTTTCTGTGGGTTTCTAAGACACACATACAGTGTTTGCTCCATATTTCAACACAGAGTTTAATTATGGTGTGTGGATCAAATGCACTGTGCCAGGTCATGGTCTCACAACAGTGGTCATTTTCAGGTGGGTCGGATTTGATCCATTTAGAGGAAGATATTCCAAAACAAACTAAACTTTTCCCTATATTATATTGCACTACTTTTGATCAGGGCCCATAGGGAATATACAGGTAACTGCCAATAAAAGAAACACCTTAGAAAATGAGGGATATAAAGTATATTGAAAGCAGGTGCTTCTACAAAGGTTTGGTTCCTGGGTTAATTAAGCAATTAATATAGCATGTGTGTGTGTGTGTGTGACACCAGATCTCTACCCAATTGAAGACATATTGGAGATTTTGGAGTGGCGCCTGAGACAGCGTTTTCCACCACCATTAACAAAACACCAAATTATAGAACTTATTGTGGAAAAATTGTGTTGCTTCCCTCCAATAGATTTCCAGAATCTATGCCAATGCACATTGCATCTGTTCTGGTGGCTTGTGGTGGCCCAACGCCCTATTAAGACACTATGTTGGTGTTTCCTTTATTTTCACAGTAACCTGTACAAATGTAAGGGATAGTGTACCATTTGGTCAGTCAGAAATCAAAATAACACATCTGGAGACCATCTCCTCATCTCTGCCCTACTTTCTCTGCTTGGTGCTCTGAAAGGGTGTGATCCCCAGTCTATTGTGTGTCTATCCAAGTTAACTGTCCTTCTATGACTTTAAACTTCAAGTCTTGGGGAAGAGCAGTTGTGGGAACTGAAGATGTATTTCTTTGGACAGATGACTGACGTTATTCCAGCAGAGGTAAAATACAGTGTGCATTTTAGAACACCCTCAACCTCAAGCCACAGGTCGTACCCTCATAACTCAGGTGTCCTAAAATGGACACAATAGTAGAGTAGATTCCTGAATCCCACTAACTTCATGTTGCTGTGTTATGAGGTTAGCTAGCAGGTTGGTACTTGACACACATATCATGCCAATAGATATAGCTGCCTAATTCTGTCTTGGCATTGGATTGACACTGGGCTTGGGTGTGTATGGAGGTGCACACACTGTCCTCTACTATTTAACACCATGTGCCTCTACTCATAAGTGATAGTCGCTGCCATTCTATCATAGCTACTGTATATGAGGTGTTGACATGCACTATGCCACAAATTATTAGATTCAACAGACAACGAATATGGCTGTATGGCACTGGCATCATGATGGCTTAATACATAGCTGCTATCAGTGTCTGGGGGTAGACGTGGGGCATTTCACACATACTGTACAGTGGACTAGATACTGGAGAGGATAGTGGTCATATTCTTGTTATAGGTCATCATTTGGTACTGATCTAGGGAAATTAGCTACCTCACGCTACAGAAACAGATAGGCTCATGTGGGCCATTCTGGCTCAGTCAAGGCTTACTTTAGGACACAGAGATGTGTGTGGAATGGGTATGTGCTATGAGTTTGAGTTCATGAATGTGTACTAATGGTAGCTCTCTACAATGAGGACTCATTGGGGTACTACTGGGATGAGTGTGTTCTGCCAATTCAGTAACACTTTAATTGTAAATTAGAGAACATTTTGGAGTGTTTCCTCCATCTAATTATTTGATGATTGCAAACCAGACTAGCACATTAACAGTTTTTAAACATACTGTGTACATTCTTCATGGCACTGGAAAGATAGACTATACCCTTTCTGTTACTATGATACCTAAGCCAATATATGGGTTGTAAGATGGCAGTCTAATGGCACCCCTCCAGGCCAGATTAACGCCTTCCGAAAGCCTTCCAAATGTCACAAACTTTAATTCCTGGGGTCTCTGAGACTGGACCCTGACCCACGCCCCACAACCCCTCAACACCCAACGAGCTAATCAGAGTCATTACCGCCCCCAGTCGTCAACGACAACAGCCTGTCATGAAAGGGTTGTTCCTAAAACTAGCCTGTAATTGGATGATTGGATTAGGAAGTGGACATGAGGGTAATGGGATACTGCCCATAATGATGTGTGGCCATGGTAGCAGCGTAAGGGGCTTTTTTAAATGTATTTTTAATTTAACCTTTATTTAACTAGGCAAGTCAGTTTAGCCTAGTCTGTGATGAATCTGAAGATTTGGCATCATAAATTAAAATGATTTGCGCTAGAATGGATTGAGTGAGCCACTTAGCATCTGTCAGTCTGCCCATATGCCACAGAGATTAACTACAGACATTTTTTCTCCTCCTCGCTTGCCCGCCACTCCTCGGAAAGTGTCATTAGGGGGATAGGGAGAGAGAAAGAGCAAGAGAAAGAGATAGAGAGAGAAAGGAAAAACAGGGTGATGTGGTTAAAACTTCTTCAGGATCAGGATCGGTGTCCCTTCCACGGGACGGTTGAGCTAACGTAGGCTAACGGGATTAGCATAAGGTTGTAAGTAACAAGACATTTCCCCAGGACATAGACATATCTGATATTGGCAGAAAGTTTACATGTGTTAATCTAACTGCACTGTCAAATTTACAGTAGCTATTACAATGAAATAATACCATGCTATTGTTTGAGGGGAGTGCACAATGTTGAACATTAAAAGTTATTAATAAACAAATTAGGCACATTTGGGCAGTCTTGATGCACAATTTTGAACAGAAATGCAATGGTTCATTGGATCAGTCTGAAACTTTGCACATACACTGTTACTATCTAGTGGCCAAAATCTAAATTGCACCTCTGCTGGAATAATATATTATGGCCTTTCTCTTGCATTAAAATAAAATTAAAATTAAAAAGAACAGTTGTTTTTTTCTTTGTATTATCTTTGCCAGATCTATATTGTTATATTCTCCTACATTCTTTTCACATTTCCACAAACTTCAAAGTGTTTCCTTTCAAATGGAACCCAGAATATACATATCCCTGCTTCAGTGCCTGAGCAACAGGCAGCTAGATTTTTGGTATGTCATTTTAGGCGAAAACTGAAAAAATGGGGCGGATACTTAAGAGGTTTTTGAGGAAGTGAGGTCGCTGCCGTGCTTCAATAAATCAACACAGTGTCTCCAAACATCACTTTAATATACTCCTGGGCTGTGTCCCAAATGGCAGCCTATTCCTTATATGGTGCACTACTTTTGGCCAGGGTCCATAAGGCTCTATTCAAAAGTAGTGCACTGTACAGCGTATAATTGTGGGGTGCCATTTGGCATGCAGTTCTGATTTTTAACAGAAATTCAGTTCAGCATAACCTTGTGGGAAACACCAGCCAAATGTTAACCACAGGCCACATAAAAATGGTACAGCTGATGTTTGTTTCTTCAAGGATGAAGGCTGCAGGAAACTTGGAGTGTGTTTTATATGGTACTGTATGTCAAGTCTATTCAGGTGCGGAAGGTGCTTTTGGAGGGTCTCCTTGCTAAGCCAAAGCAAGCTGCAAGGTTGCCTTGGGCATGTAAGAAAACATTACAGACCAACAACCACAAAAATACTACAGTACAACTGTATAAGGACACACAGGCACTGCCTATGAGTGTATCAGTACACAATACATGACAGCAATTAGAACATTTTCCTGAAAAACAATGTTATGATTTAGTCCCACTTGTTACATCTTCTCTCTCTCTCTCTCTCTCTCTCTCTCTCTCCCTCTCTCTCTCTCTCTCCCTCTCTCATCGGTTGAGTGGAGACAGGTGTGCTGGAAGCGGAGCAGATTCCCACCAGCTGCAACCTGTTCCATAATCAAGAACCCTACAGATACTCAGCCCTGACACCTCCACACTGCCAGATCGTAGCATCTACTCAGTCAGTCTGCATTTCTAGCTGTTTGTTCCTGCATAGAGTTTGTTATCCTGTTGTGCCTGTTTTCCCTAACCTCACACTTCTCTCTGCTAAAGTCCCATCTGCTCTGACTCTGGTACCTGTCTCCTCAGTCCTGCTTCCCTGCCCTGGATCCCCGCTCCACTGCTTCATTGGATTCTGCTCCAGACCTGTTTACCTGGTTCCTAATCTTCTTGCCCCCAGCCTCAGTCCGGAATCCCTACTACCTGCCTGAGATTCCCCTGGACTGCACCCCATCTCCTCTCCTGCTTTTCAATAAATACATTGGTTACCTACCCTTGTCTGAGTCTGCATTTGGGTTTACCTGCTCTGCCCACATAACACCACTGTTCTTTCTGGCACTCTGACATTATACTCAGTCCAGATGAAATTAACATGTTCATCAAGATACATGGAGCTCCCCAAATGAATATGACATACTGTACAGTCCAACTGTGAAAAATTAAAAATATTTTTCTGGAAATAACAGATTACACTTGTATGTAATATTCAGAACTTGTGTGTAAATGTGCACGCATGTCTTTGCGCGTGTGTCTGTGTGTGTCACATTCACAATGGCACGTTCTACATTCCAATCAATTGTAAAAGAGGCCTGGCTGTGTTTCTCTCATATGGATAATCAGAAATGAAAAATCCTGAGGCTGCTTGTGAAATTCCACTTGAGAACAGCGACACGTGCTCGGCAGCCAGCACTCGTACCCAGGTTTTGTAATTTCCAATTAGTGTGCAATTCCAAGTCCCTAATTTGATCCTAGCTTAAGACATTTGCCAATTCATATTGCCAGCTGAGTTCCAGCTATAAATAGCTGATTTTAGACATCCAAGAACTGAGTCTGCTTCCCAAATGGCATCCTGTTCTCTATTTACCACACTACTTTGACCAGAGCCTTATGGGTCCTGTTCTAAAGCACTTTAAAGGAAATAGGGTTTGATTTCGGAAGCAAGTTGAATGATTTTACATTCAGGCTCTCTGTTAAAATAACACATTGCTGTCAGACCTGGTCTCCAATTGAAAACATCAGTAGGCGGTAGTGAAGTAGTGGACGAGGAAGGAAACCACAAAAGCCACTGGGGTATCGTCTTAGGTAAGGAATGAGAAGGCTTTTTTTCTGGCTATCGCATGTCCAGAAGCTCATCTGTCTAGTGTTGTGTACACACAAAAACCCACACAGAGCACACATATTACGTCTCTTTTAGAGAGCCACGTGGCAGGACACTTCCGCCTTGCTCTCCCTACTGAACCGCTACCTGAAGGAGAATCTACAATCGAAGTCAAAAGTTTACATACACATTAGCCAAATACATTTAAACTCAGTTTTTCACAATTCCTGACATTTTATCCTAGTAAAAATGCCTGTCTTGGGTCAGTTAGGATCACCACTTTATTTTAAGAATATGAAATGTCAGTATAATAGTTGAGTGATTTATTTCAGCTTTTATTTATTTCATTACATTCCCAGTGGGTCACAAGTTTACATACAATCAATTAGTATTTGGTAGTATTGCCTTTCAATTGTTTTTCTTGGGTAAAACATTTTGGGTAGCCTTCCCCAAGCTTCCCACAAAAAGTTGGGTCAATTCTATAGGATGAGGTCAGGGCTTTGTGATGACCACTCCAATACCTTGACTGTGTTGTCCTTAAGCCATTTTGCCACTACTTTAGAAGTATGCTTGGGGTCATTGTCCATTTAGAGGACCCATTTGCGACTAAGCTTTAACTTCCTGATGGATGTATTGAGATGTTGCTTCAATATATCCACATACTTTTCCTGCCTCAATATTTTGTGAAGTGCACCAGTCCCTCCTGCAGCAAAGCACCACCACAACATGATGCTGCCACCCCCGTGCTTCACTGTTGGGATGCTGTTCTTCAGTTTGCAAGCCTCCCCCTTTTTCCTCCAAACATAACAATGGTCATTATGGCCAAACAGTTCTATTTTTGTTTCATCAGACCAGAGGACATTTCTCTAGAGGACATTTCTCTGTCCCCATGTGCAGAGGTTTTGGAGCATTGGCTTCATCCTTGCTGAGCGGCCTTTCAGGTTATGTCAATATAGGACTCGTTTTACTGTGGATATAGATACTTTTATACCTGTGGAGATCTACAGTTTTTTGGCTGATTTCAGGTCTTGGCTGACAGGTCTTGGCTGATTTCTTTAGATTTTCTCATGATGTCAAGCAAAGAGGTACTGAGTTTGAAGGTAGGCCTTGAAATACATCCACAGGTACACCTCCAATTGACTCAAAATATGTCAATTAGCCTATCAGAAGCTTCTAAAGCCATCACACCATTTCCTGGAATTTTCCAAGCGTTATAAAGGTACAGTCTACTTAGTGTATGTAAACTTCTGACTCACTGGAATTGTGATACAGTTAATTAATCTGTCTGTAAACAATAGCTGGAAAAATTACTTGTGTCACGCACAAAGTAGATGTCCTAACCGACTTGCCAAAACTAGTTTGTTAACAAGAAATTTGTGGAGTGGTTGAAAAAAAACGAGTTTTAATGACTCCAACCTAAGTGTATGTAAACTTCTGACTTCAACTGTAGTCTGCAGTCTCATACTGTGATGAGCCCACTCTGTTGTACTGGGAATTCTGTAGAGGAACACCAATTATAAATTTGGCATCTATTTGTTTACTCTCAGATATCTCAGTAGCCATGCGGAGAGAGACTGAGGATCTCCTTTACTTTACCCCATTAGTGCTGCTGCTGCCTAGCTACTGCTCTTTCTTCTCTAAAGACCAAGACCCTTTTCAAGAATGGGTTCTAAAAGGATAGATACATCCATTGGAAATGTGGTTTCATTCTAAACGTAGATTAGCTAATAGTTTTTAGCTTTTGTCTTCCACTCCGGATTGAAGAATTAGCCTTTTGATCAGATAAATCCTCCTTCATTCTCTGTCCAAAGATTGTATGGGAAAACCATGTTGTTACAAGTCTCCTTTTTCCCAGTTTTCCCTAACAAGCTGCGTTGCCCTGTATTCGGAGAATCATACACTGTATGGTTAATATGTTTCACACAATCTTTAAAAACTCCAGCTCCATCAATACTTTGTTAGGAGTCCATGAAGTAGCTCCCGAGTGGCACAGCGGTCTAAGGCACTGCATCTCAGTGATAGAGGCGTAGCTACAGACCCTGGTTTGCTTCCAGGCTGTATCACAACCGGCTGTGATTGGGAGTCCCATAGGGTGGCGCACAATTGGCCCAGTGTCGTCTGGGTTAGGGTTTGGCCCGAGGTAGGCCGTCATTGTAAATAAGAATTTGTTCATAACTGGAATGCCTAGTTAAGTAAAGGTACAATAATGAAAAATGCGGAATCCACAGCGAAGAAAAATTAACACTGCAAACAGTGTGTACATAATTCCCTCCCTGCGTAAGGACTCTTGTGGTTTTGTGAGGAAAAGATGAGAGAAAAACCTCTAAATGAAATGATGCATATATCTGGCCCTGGGCTCGTAAGCTGTGAAACTGACAGCTTTTATGTCTGGCAACATGACTATATCTGAAGGTGACGTGGGAGTGAAGAAGACAAATGTGTAACACATACACACACACACGTATTGCTTCGTTTGATAATTTGCTGGAGAACTTGTTACAATGAGTCAGGCTACGTAAGAGGCTCAATATGGGCCCAGGCTGACAATCATAATGCCATATGCTAAGTGGTTAGGCTGCAAGGTTATTAAAGGGTCTAGCTATACTGTATATGCATCTCCAATGGCACCATTATCCCTGTAGGCCCTGGTCAAATAGGGTTCCATTAGGGATGCAATATAACCTCAGCCCCAATGGTATGAACGGCTCCCTCACTACTCTTCTTTCTCACTAGAAATAACTGTGACTGCCAAAGGAATTAGCATGATGATACATTTGTAATCTATTTTGAGCATGGCAAACAATACAAATTGGATTTCTAACGAATTGTTACTCGTTTATGTTAAGCAATGGGGAGAGAGTAACCATAGCAACAGGTCTAATGTGCAACCTATTGCCATTTATATTACAAACACCTCATACCGTATCACCCCCATAGCAGGTTTTGTAGCAAGCACCCGTGTTCTTTTAGTGTTTACAATTTCTGGAGACACATATTCACACACGTAAATGCACCCATACATAGATGCACGCACACGCGTGCATCTACAGTATGTATGTTGGCAGAAGACAACAGGTGTTGTTGTATGCCGTCGGTTGGTAGAAGACAACAGGTGTTGTTGTATGCCGTCGGTTGGTAGAAGACAACAGGTGTTGTTGTATGCCGTCGGTTGGTAGAAGACAACAGGTGTTGTTGTATGCCGTCGGTTGGTAGAAGACAACAGGTGTTGTTGTATGCCGTCGGTTGGTAGAAGACAACAGGTGTTGTTGTATGCCGTCGGTTGGTAGAAGACAACAGGTGTTGTTGTATGCCATCAGTTGGTAGAAGACAACAGGTGTTGTTGTATGCCGTCGGTTGGTAGAAGACAACAGGTGTTGTTGTATACCGTCGGTTGGTAGAACACAACAGGTGTTGTTGTATGCCGTCGGTTGGTAGAAGACAACAGGTGTTGTTGTATGCCATCGGTTGGTAGAAGACAACATGTGTTGTTGTATGCCGTCGGTTGGTAGAAGACAACAGGTGTTGTTGTATGCCGTCGGTTGGTAGAAGACAACTGGTGTTGTTGTATGCCATTAGTTGGTAGAAGACAACAGGTGTTGTTGTATGCCGTCGGTTGGTAGAAGACAACAGGTGTTGTTGTATGCCGTCGGTTGGTAGAAGACAACAGGTGTTGTTGTATGCCGTCGGTTGGTAGGAGACAACAGGTGTTGTTGTATGCCATCAGTTGGTAGAAGACAACAGGTGTTGTTGTATGCCGTCGGTTGGTAGAAGACAACAGGTGTTGTTGTATGCCATTAGTTGGTAGAAGACAACAGGTGTTGTTGTATGCTGTCAGTTGGTAGAAGACAACAGGTGTTGTTGTATGCCGTCGGTTGGTAGAAGACAACAGGTGTTGTTGTATGCCGTCGGTTGGTAGAAGACAACAGGTGTTGTTGTATGCCGTCGGTTGGTAGAAGACAACATGTGTTGTTGTATGCCCTCGGTTGGTAGAAGACAACAGGTGTTGTTGTATACCGTCGGTTGGTAGAAGACAACAGGTGTTGTTGTATGCCGTCGGTTGGTAGAAGACAACAGGTGTTGTTGTATGCCGTCGGTTGGTAGAAGACAACAGGTGTTGTTGTATGCCGTCGGTTGGTAGAAGACAACATGTGTTGTTGTATGCCGTCGGTTGGTAGAAGACAACAGGTGTTGTTGTATGCCGTCGGTTGGTAGAAGACAACATGTGTTGTTGTATGCCGTCGGTTGGTAGAAGACAACAGGTGTTGTTGTATGCCGTCGGTTGGTAGAAGACAACAGGTGTTGTTGTATGCCGTCGGTTGGTAGAAGACAACATGTGTTGTTGTATGCCGTCGGTTGGTAGAAGACAACAGGTGTTGTTGTATGCCGTCGGTTGGTAGAAGACAACATGTGTTGTTGTATGCCGTCGGTTGGTAGAAGACAACAGGTGTTGTTGTATGCCGTCGGTTGGTAGAAGACAACAGGTGTTGTTGTATGCCGTCGGTTGGTAGAAGACAACAGGTGTTGTTGTATGCTGTCGGCTGGTAGAAGACAACAGGTGTTGTTGTATGCCGTGGCATGATTCTCGGTACACGTCCGCGGTGCCCATTGACTGGTTAGATTAATGATAAGATAGCCGTCCAGACTCCTGGATCTCCATTCGGCCAGGAAAATGAAAAGAAAAATCTGCTCTTGACGCAGAATCACAGAATGTCAGAGGAAACGAGAGAAAAAAAATAATGTCCAGAGAGGCCTCCCAGTGTAACAACTCAACCGAAGCCTCACAAAGTTTTTTGATCTAAATCCACAAGAACAACAAAACGAATGAATGATAGCTCTGTGTTTGTGTTTGTGTGTGTGTGTGTGTGACTTTGTGTGTTTCGATTCAGCCAATTCATCCCTGAGCAATAACCTACAGCCACCTAACACACTGAGTAATGAGGTGTAAACCCCTATCAGTTAATATAACAATGCCCCAATGCCGCTAACCTGCCTTTTCAGATGTTTATCGGAATGTAATCACTCTTTGTTTTGTTCAATATAAAGAGTGTACACTGTCTGGGTCAATGTTCCCCAAAGGGTATATGCTTATTATGTTGTCTTAAAAAAGCGAGTTGTTATTGAAAGTTTAATTGTTTCTCCAATGTGATGTAGATGTATATAAACAAATACACTGTGTGATTTATAATACAAATTCCAGGCATTTGAGTAAGGTAACGAATGGCACTCATACAGTACCAAATCAACAGATTCAGAGCACCTGCAGGGGTGAACTTCATCAAACTTCATTATTGACTCTCCTTATATTAATCAACAGGCCAAAACCCAGTGTTGATAAAGCTTTTCTGTTGTTGCCTAAAGCTAAACCAAGTAAACTTGTTTGAGGGGAAACACACTGGTCATGTTTTGTACAAACATATACGACGATCCAGAGCAATATTGCCCAAGGTTTTTCTGAACTTTGAATTTTCCATTCGACCGAACATCTTAATTTGTTGTTTGCCTCCATCTCAGGGCTTAGTGCCCGATTCACAAGCCAACATTTTTTTCCTGCTTTCTTTCTGACGTTGCAGTAAACACAGCTATTATCTCTGTTCCTGACAGACTACCATTCAAACATAAAAGACATGCATCCATTGAAATAGGCCTAAGTCATTAGGCTTGAGGCCACTTATAGTAGCTATCTAACAAATTGTTCATTTTTCAGACTCATTTCACCCTGTTGATATGACAAAACATGAGGAATTGTATCTGAACAAATAGTGACCAACCACCATTTGAATTGTCCAAGAGTCTTGGTCTGTTTTCTCTCATTGTGTCCACTGTCATGCATATATGAGACTTGCTATCTCTCCGATACGCCTGATAGCCTGTCTAGCCTTTCCCCTTGTCTCTATATGAACCACCTGGGAGACAGGGAGAGCACCACACATCACTGACTCTACCCAAAGATGTGAAGCAGCAACAGGAGTGACTGCTTCTTTCTGTCTGCATCCCAAATGGCACGCTATTCCCTACATAGTGAAGTACTATTGAACAGAGCCATTTGGGCCCTGGTCAAAAGTAGTGCTCTAAATAACAAATATAAGGAATTCTGGATTATACACTGAACTAAAATGTAAACGGAACATGGCATGTGTTGGTCCCATGTTTCATGAGGTGAAATAAAAGACTCCAGAAATGTTCCATATTTTGCACAAATGTGTTTACATTCCTGTTAATGAGCATTTCTCATTTGCCAAGATAATCCATCCACCTGACAGGTGTGGCATACCAAGAAGCTGATTAAACAGCATGATAATTACACAGTTTTGTCACAATGCCACAAATAATGCACTGCCCCATGTCACAAAGATCTGTACACAATTCCTGGAAACTGAAAATTTCCCAATTCTTCCATGCCCTGCATACTCACAAGAACTGTCACCCATTGAGCATGTGTGGGATGCTCTGGATCAACGTGTACGACAGCATGTTTCAGTTCCCACAATATTCTGCAACTTTGCACAGCTATTGAAGAGGAGTGGGACAGCATTCCACAGGCCACAATCAACAGCCTGATCAACTCTATGCTAAGGAGATGTTTCACACTGCATGAGGCAAATGGTGGTCACACCTAATACTGACTGGTTTTCTGATCCATGCCGCTACTTAAAAAAAGTAATCTGTGACCAGCATATTTGCATTCCCAGTCATGTGAAATCAATAGATTAGAGCCTAATGCATGTATTTCAATTGACTTATTTGCTTATGAACTGTAACTCAGTAAAATCTTTGAAATTGTTGCATGTTGCATTTTTATTTTTGTTCAGTATACATCACACACAGTTTATTCTTGTATATGAATCTACTGTACATCACAGTTGAGAACCAATTGAACTTTCAATAACTGTAATGCTCCGGGTGTCGTGGGTGTGGAGTCAAATGCAGGAGACAGAGAGTTCAATGCTGTGCGTCTTTTAAAGGCACCAACGCACCACAGGGTGCTCACAAAAGTTACGTTCCCAAACACAGGGAATCAAAATGTACAATGGAAAAAATCACGACCAGGCACTAACACGTACCTCTACAACAGAGCCGAAGGTTACATTGAAATAATCCCGCACAACAACCAGGCGGGCCGGCTGTCTAATAAAGACAAACTAATTAAACATACACAGGTGCTACCACTAAACATACACGGAGGGGGAGGAAAAACAATCAGTGGCAGCTAATAGGCCGGGGACGACGACCGCCGAGCGCCACCCGCCCGGGAAGGGGAAACACCCTCGGTCGGACTCGTGACAATAACAATGTGATTTTAAGACAAATTTATAAGCATATACCCTCTGGGGACATTGACCCAGACAGTGTGCAATCTTTATATTGTACAAAACAAAGTGTATATCCATATAAAGAATTGGATGGTGTTTCGGACAACTTCTTGTGGACTGGTATAGTTGATCTAACACCAGCCTCTGCTCTGTTTGTTGCACTGCATGCACTGCAATGTCTTGATAGAATCCTAAAGGGACACCTCACGCTTCTTCCTAAAGCTAAATCTCTCACCAGCGGCATGTATTCAATGTCGCAAAGTGAAGCCAGGCTTCCCCAAAGAATTGACGAAAACATATATATAGTATATATATTTTTTAAATCTTTTGTCTCACTGTGTTTCTAAATTTTCCTTCAATTCGCAAGAGGCTGAATGTATCTGATAGGAAAAAAGCATCTGAGCGAGAAAAACAGCGCCCCTCTGTCTCTCTTGAATGCAAGGGAAGCCAGTGAGCATTTGGCCTCCCTTGACAAAAAAAAGTTATAAAAAGTTATAAAAGTTATATTAAAAAATTTGGCAATCAGCTTTGAGCTAAACTGTGAATGGTCCTGGCGGGAAAAAAAAGTGTCAACGGAAGCCATCTTGGATTTGACGTCTCTCCCATCAAATCGCTTTGAGAGCATACGTCAATAACAGAAACAACTTGAATTGTTGCATGTCGTTGTGTTGTTGTTCTCCGGTAGCTAGCTAGCCATGGATGGAGATAGGGATTTGGACTTGTGGTTTTACTGAATTCTCTATACTGAGAATTATAACATCTATTCTGATCCAACCATTAATTCATACATTGTTGTGCCCCTGGCCTGAGAGGATGGAAGTTCAATATGTACTGTAGCTAGATGTAGAAGGCTAACGTTATCTAGCTAACGTTACCCATGAATGGAAGTTTGGCTAGCGAGCAAGCATTTTAACCAGGTTAAAAAAAAGTGTGTACTGTATGACAGAGTGATAGACTGTTTCGTCAACATGAAAGAGAGGCATAGGGTGAGTCAATATGTTTTTCTACTTGCACGACCAAGCACGCAACAGAGATCAAAACCATGGACACCCACATCATATTTAGCTTATGTTGATTGGACTAAATTGTTTTTGGTATATTTTCATTGTCACTGTGTGAGATTAAGCAGAGGTGATGTGCTGATGTTGACATGTTGAAGTTGAAATGGTGCTGGAATAGTGGAGGAAGCTCCTGTTTTCTTTGCGACTTGCGGTAACTCTCTGTGATTCTAAATCAATAGATGTTTAGTAGCTAAAAATGTCAGAAACATTATCTTGCTTAACCATGCTGTAGGTAATGTAACTGTCTCTTACATGCAATATGCTTCCTGGACTTCACCGGACAGAGGTTGCTATCTGGTTTTGTGATAAAACAAAGGTGTGGTTGAATTATTCTGTCACTGTGTCTTTTTGTCTCGGCCTTTAATAAGGCCTACATATCACAGTTGCAAGGCATATGAATTGACAACAAGCAACCCTCCCCCTGAGATTAGTGATGCCAACTACAACGACCACCCTACACGACCACCCTGCTGCCAAATCCCATGGCGGGAGACCTCTCTTTTTCCTCTTCTGGCCCACACACTAGCACCATCCATCAAACCTTCCCAAACACACACACGCGTGCACACACACACACGCGTGCACACACACACACACACACACACACACACACACACACACACACACACACACACACACACACACACACACACACACACACACACACACACACACACACACACACACACACACACACACACACACACACACACACACACACACACCATTCCTAGACTGGCTGCACCATCCTGGTGGAAAAAAGGGGATATGTCCACCTGCGAGGAAGGGATCAGCAGGGCCGTCACTGCACCACTAATTGGTCTTCTAAGGTGTGAATAACTCTTCCATCTCAACGCAACGTTCATACGTCAGCATTTATGTTTTTGATTGTCAGTTAGTATCAGAAACACAATGCCACAATAGGTTATCCATATCAATAATGACAAACGCACAGCCAGCCGGCGACAAAGACAGGGAAAGGTTGTCTCACCAGTTAGATGGTAATTTGTTTTCGAAAAGAAACGAGTAAAGCAAGAAAAAAAATGACAGCAACAGAATTGAGGATCAGCAGCGTGGATTTGTCTTACATTTCCCTGATCTCATCCCTGAGCTTTCCCCCTTATCGTCTCAGAGTAAAAAATGAATTTATTTTCTATTTATTTAATTTTACTTGGGTCTCATGAGACATATGTTTTTTAAATATATTTATATATTTATTTCATTTATATTCTCTGAGGGTGTGCAGTGAAGTGCATCACATTAACCGCCTTGACATAAACAGCGTGAGAGGCGAGGCACATTCCCTCTTCCCTTTGATGAAGGTTTAAGTAGGAAGCCATTGGGAGACTTCTAGAAAAAATATTCCCACGGGATCAATGGATTAGGGCACGCAGCTAATCTTATTAAGCTGAGAAAGCAGAGCTACACAGAATAGAACAACTCTGACAGTCAGCCATATCCCTAACATATGGGCCTCCATGCATTACTCTCTTCTGCTCTCACACAGTAATCACTCTTCTCTCTAATGTAGGTCATAAAGGAGGGATGGAGGGAGGGAGCAAAGGGAAAATGTCTGTTGTTTTCCAGGTGTGCTCATTTCACATTACTTTTCACTCCCATACGTACCTGAGATTGATGGAACTACAAGACTAGAATTCAATCAGGATGAATTGCAAAAAAAATAAAAAATCAATTAGGTTGTTTACATTATATATTGATGGAGGTGTCAGCATCCTCATGGCTTCTACATCTACCATGCTGCTTCCTATCATGACTCTGTACACAAGTGTGTATGGTTTTATTATGCTCCAAAGTGCAATGTGTTAAAGGAAGATCTTAGACAATGATCTCATTGGATGACAGAGCAGAGTATCCTAGCAGTGCAGTATGTCTCATCCGTCCGTCCGTCTGTCCGTCCGTCTGTCCGTCCGTCTGTCCGTCCGTCTGTCCGTCTCCCAGCTCCACCAGTGGGTCAAGGTGAAAAACCCAGGACAGGGTCCTCATTACCCCCCTCTGTACAGGAGGAACCTCTGCACCATTCATCATGCAGTTTCAATTAAATCCATCTAAAAAAGGATTAAATAATCATTTTCATTAAGCCACTGGGTAATGGAACAATATATCCTAGTTATGGAGGATATTGGTCATCAGCTGGGGGATGTCTGTAGTTGGCTACACATTACCGAGACAGACAGATGGACAACCCAGGGAATGGAAAAGAGAAAACAGAGTATGCTCCTTAGACCAGACCAGTAATTGAAATGCTGTATAACTAGCTTACAATGTGCACAAGGAAAATTACTTAATTTCTGATTTTGGCCACCTTTCGGAACATTCCATGGTGACCCATTTTATGTCACTCACATGTGCAGTAAGCTGACAGGGTAGGCAGTAGGGAGGCAGAGGAGCCGCAGGCAGGCTTGCACTCATCTATTCTACACATCTGTGAGCAGGGGAGAGGGGGGTGTCAAATGGAAAATGTCTTGATTGTTTGTTTGTCTCTGACAATGCAGGACTGTGTCTTTGTCTCCCAGACAGATGGCTAGAGAGTCAGGCAGGCTGGCAGGCAGTGTGATAGGTAAAACAAATCTGATTCGCACTCACACATTGGGTTAAATAGTCATCATCAGTGCTATAGTAGATAGTGACCCCTCACTATGCTCTCCATCATCCTCCGCCTATTGCAGCACATTATAGTTAATTGATGTCACAAGGGGCTGCTGATCAAAGGCTGTTTATCTGTCACCCACTGAAATATACTCCAGTGCCATTCTGTCTGAAATATGCTCTACTGTTCCATTCCATTAGCCAATCAGGGTAGGAGCAGGAGATGCATACGTGTCAGAACCAGAACCTTAATAGTTGAAAGTTGAGAGGGTGGTGTTGTAGCCCCCGCCACCCCCTATCTCCGCCCCACTTATCTCTATCCCAAATTGACCCCCTCCTGCTCCCCCTCAGTACCCTTCACCCCCCACCACTGCCCCCTCCCAGGGTAATTACACCCTCCCTTTCCCCCATCACAGACTCTGAGCTGCCACCTTATCCACAGCTTTAAGTAATGCCATTCTGTCAACCATCAGCGTAAAGTAGGGGCAATTCTTATTTACGTCGCTGGGTTTTTCTATTTTCTCCTCATCCCCTTCATATTTATGCCTCTTCTATGATTTCCCTTCACCATGGTCTATTCTCTCGGATTTCCTTTTCAGCAATCATGCTAATACCATAAGCATGAGCCACTTAGGTGGTAAGCTAACTAGCTAAAAATTATTGTTGGAATGGATGGTTATTGGGGTTTTCCACAGATGTAATGGTTCTTATGATTTGAAACCAATATTTAGGACAATTCTAATCATTTCAAAATAAAACGGTGAAATCTACATCTACACTTTTCAATCACGATACCATCTCTAAACCTGCTAATGTTTGTGTGTCCATTCCAGGGTAGAATTAACTTCAGAAGCCACAGCATGGACTATTATTGGTATCTACAGAACTAGAGTATACACTGAGTGTGCAAAACGTTAGTTTATTGAGTTGCACCCCCTTTGCCCTCAGAACAGCCTCAATTTGTCAAGGCATGGACTGTGGGTGTCGAAAGCGTTCCAAAGGGATGCTGGCCCATGTTGACTCCAATGCTTCCCACAGTTGTGTCAAGTCAGCTGGTTGTACTTTAGGTGGTGGACCATTCTTGATACATATGGGAAACTGTTGAGCGTAGAAAACCCAGCAGAGTTGCAGTTCTTGACACACTCAAATTGGTGTCTCTGGCACCTACCACCACACCCTGTTGAAATGCACATACGTTGAAGTTGAAAGTTTACATACACTTAAGTTGGAGTCATTAAAACTCGTTTTTCAACCACTCCACACGTTTCTTGTTAACAAACTATAGTTTTGGCAAGTCGGTTAGGACATCTACTGTGTGCATGGCACAAGTAATTTTTCCAGCAATTGATTACAGACAGATTATTTCACTGTATCACAATTCCATTGAGTCAGAACTTTACATACACTAAGTTGACTGTGCCTTTAAACAGCTTGGAAAATTCCAGAAAATGATGTCATGGCTTTAGAAGCTTCTGATAGGCTAATTGACATCATTTGAGTCAATTGGTGGTGTAACTGTGGATGTATTGAGTTTGGTGTACCTTCAAACTCACACTCAGTGCCTTTTTAGCTTGACATCTTGGAGAAATCAAAAGAAATCAGCCAAGACCTTGTAGAAAAAAAAACTTGTAGACCTCCATAAGTCTGGTTCATCCTTGGGAGCAATTTCCAAATGCCTGGCACCACGTTCATCTGCACAAGCAATAGTATGCAAGTGCAAACACCATTTGAACACGCAGCCATCATACCGCTCAGGAAGGAGACGCGTTCGGTCTCCTAGAGATGAATGTACTTTGGTGCGAAAAGTGCAAATCAATCCCAGAACAGCAGCAAAGTAACTTGTGAAGATGCTGGAGGAAACAGATACAAAGTATCTATATCCATAGTAAAACGAGTCCTATATCGACATAACCTGAAAGGCCACTCAGCAAGGAAGAAGCCACTGCTCCAAAACCGCCATAAAAAAAGACAGTACGGTTTGCAACTGCACATGGGGACAAAGAGAGTATTTTGAGAAATGCCCTCTGGTCTGATGAAACACAAATCTAACTGTTTGGCCATAAATGAGCATTGTTATGTTTGGAGGAAAAAGGGGGAGGCTTGCAAGCCGAAGAACTCCATCCCAACAGTGAAGCACAGAGGTGGCAGCATCATGTTGTGGGGGTGTTTTGCTGCAGGAGGGACTGGTGCACTTCACAAAATCGATGGCAATATGAGGAAGGAAAAGTACGTGGATATATCGAAGCAACATCTCAAGACATCAGTCAGGAAGTTAAAGCTTGGTCGCAAATGGGTCTTCCAAATGGACAATGACCCCAAACATACTTCCAAAGTTTGTTGGGGTGGCATAATGTGGCAAAATGGCAAAAGTGGCAAAATGGCTTAAGGACAACAAAGTCAAGGTATTGGAGTGGCCATTACAAAGCCCTGACCTCAATCCTATAGAGAATTTGTGGGCAGAACTGAAAAAGCATGTGCGAGCAAGGAGGCCAACAAACCTGACTCAGTTACACCAGCTGTCAGGAGGAATGGGCCAAAATTCACCCAACTTATTGTGGGAAGCTTGTGGAAGGCTACCCAAAATGTTTGACCCAAGATAAACAATTTAAAGGCGCTGCTACCGAATACTAATTTGAGTGTATGTAAACTTCTGAACCACTGAGAATGTGATGAAATAAATAAAAGTTGAAATAAATAATTCTCTCTGCTATTATTCTGACATTTCACATTCTTAAAATAAAGGGGATGATCCTAACTGACCTAAGACCGGGACTAAGACCTAAGACCGGGATTAAATGTCATGAATTGTGAAAAACTGAGTTTAAATATTTATTTGGCTAAGGTAAACTTCCAATTTCAACTGTATATGTTGTCTTGCCCATTGACACTCAGAGTGGGACACATACACAATCCATGTCTCAATTGTCTCAAGGCAACAAAAAATATATTTAACCTGTCTCCTCCCCTTCAACTACACTGATTGAAGTGGATTCATAGCTTTCACCTTCAGCAGGAGTTCCAATTTTTTTGTACACACAGTGTATACCAGAGAGTAATGGACAAATTAAAATTCCCTGCAGGTCGATACTGTGTTAGAGATTGATCTGCTGGAGTCCTCTGGTGTTATTCCTAGGTTTAAATTATGGCAACGATGGGAGATAGACTCCCACACAGACCAAGAGCTGAGCTGATCTTTTCTCCCAGCATGCACTTGGTCAAGATCGAAATGGCTAGTGATACAAAGATTGCGTCCCAATGATATCGCCTTCCTCCTGATATGTCCACCCGCTTACTATTCCCCACACATCTAAAATCATTGGATGCATGAAAGGAGGTGTACAAGTGAAGAGTTTATTTCCAAAACGCTACATCCACCATTTTATCACATTTGTGTTTTTTCACCAGAAATGATTCCTTTTGGGTTCCTTCATGTGTGTTTAAAAATATTACTGTACTCAGATTTTTATTTCATAGATTTTAGGTGTGTATTAAAATCATTTTTTTGCAGAACGCTATAATCCATTCTTTATGTCACGACTTCCGCCGAAGTTGGCTCTCCTGCCTATTCGGGCGGTGCTCGGCGGTCGTCGTCAACGTCCTACTAGCCACTACCGATCCCTTTTTCGTTTGTCTGTTGGTTTTGTCTTATTAATTTCACCTGTGTGTATTTTAGTTTAATTAACGTCCTTATATGTAGTAGGTTGTCCCGCCCTTGTTTTGTGCGGGATTGTTTTTGTATTCATGTCATTTGGTGTAGCACTTGTGTTTTATTCTCCGGTCTATTTTGATCCTGTGTTGGATTATTCACCCTGTGTGTTGGGATGACCGTGTTTTTTGTGCGCCGGAGAATAAACTGTTAGAATCACTGAAACCTGCTCTCTGTGCCTGACTCTACCCACCTTGATAAAACGTGACAGTTTAGCTAGAATGGAATGTTCGTGGCGTGTATTTGACTGTGATATGTGGTTGTATCACCTAGCTACCTTAAGACGAATGCACTAACTGTAAGTTTCTCTGAAAAAGAGCATCTGCTACAGTAAATTACTAAAATGTCAAATATAAATGTTTTACATCCATATTCATTTTTGTTGTTGTATTGATGTTACAAATGCATCATTTGTACAGTTATTTTTAAAACATGTACAGTACCAGTGAAAAGTTTGGACACACCTGCTGATTCCTGTGTGATTCTGGTCTCCACAATCCTCCGACCTCAACCCAATTGAGATGGTTTGGGATGAATTGGACCACAGAGTGAAGGAAATGCAGCGAACAAGTGCTCAGCATATCTGAGAACTCCTTCAAGACTGTTGGAAACGTATTCCAGTTGAAGCTGGTTGAGAGAATGCCAAGAGTGTGCAAAGCTGTCAAAGGAAAAGGGTGTCTACCTTGAAGAATCTAAAATCTAAAATATTTTTTGATTTGTTAAACACTTTTTTGGTTACTACATGATTCCATAGCTTTGATGTCTTCACCATTATTCTACAATGTAGAGATTAGTAAAAATAAAGAAAATCCCTTGAATGAGTAGGTGTGTCCAAACGTTTGACTGGTACTATAGTTAATTGTTACATTTGATTGTGTATCACCTAACAGTATTACTTTTTTTCTCTCTGAGAGTGCTGCGGATATACAGTATAGCGTTTTGCAAAAAAACATGACAGAGTTTAAATAATATGTCTGTCACTGAACAACCCCATGCCATGATTAGATAGTGAAAAACCCAACTATTCTCTTTCATAAGTTATTTTAACAATAAAAGCGATTTTATCCACATTTATGAAAATGGATGTATAGCGTTTTGGGAAAAAACTCTTCAAGTGCGTACTGCAGAAGAAAGGAGAGCTTGTTGAGACACAACCAACATCAGGAGGGGGGACTAGATCTGTTCAGGTGTGCCACAGACTTAAGCTGTGCTCTCAAAAATAAACCTATTTTGTTCAGACCAAAACATATCGGTAGTCTTTTTATTTCTGACTATGGTTCACTGTTAAATCATGTGAGAGAGTAACTGTTTGCCAATTAAGTCCTTCCACACTCAGGTGGAAACCTACTGAATAAGTAATACAATTGTAAGGAAAGGAGAGGAGTATTCACACTCTCCCTCTAACTAACTGCCTGTTGCTTGGTGGCATGCTCTAGTGTTGTGTACGAGAGCAGCTAAGCGACAGTAATATGACTGTAATATCAGACGGTTGGCGTCCGGCCTGGGCTGATTAGTGTAGCCCAGGGTCTGACTTACTGTGTGTTGCCTTTGCTGAGCATCCTCTCTAATCTGCTTTAGGTCCCAATTAGCAAAGACACAAGGCATCTAGTGAGAACCCTGAGCTGTAATTATACAGCATAAAGTATTGGACTGCTAATGTTTTGGCTCTCGATTGCGCCATATGCTACAAACACAGAAAAACGTTCCCATTTGTTTTGTTGTCTGGGAAATTGAGTGTGTTGTGTATGTCTGATCTAGGGAAATCTAGAGTGCTTTTTCAGGCATTTTGTTCTGATGCCAGCAGCCTAAGCTCTATCAGACCTCCACCAATTTGGTTCACACCAAAAACCTTCATACAAACACAAATTTAGGTCATACTCTAAAAATGTTATTTGCTTCCCCTCCCTAATTCAAAACTCAGTCGTAAGCAGAACTTGAAATGCTTTTTAAAAGCACCTAACGTCTCTCTGGTTTCTTCCCTTCCTCTCTGTGAGGCAGCCAAGTGTCTGCATGAATGAGCATATTGATCTGTTAGGTGCCATGCAATAGCCTCCTGCGTGTTTTTCCTCCTCTGTTTCAGTGCTGTGGGAACAGGTGGCACAATCCTCCTCTATAGCTATGGGTTTTTCCTCAGTCAGGTGCCTTGGCACTATAACATTATAACATGGCACTATAACACTATAATATTTTTTTTTGTTTTACCTCACTAATGATGAGTTCAGATTTCAATGGCACTAGCATTAGCCTCCTCTATAGTATATGTTTATAGCTGTGTATGTTTTACCTTAGGTGATGCTAGCATAATGCTGTTAGATATAGGTGCCATGGCACTAGTCCTAGCCTCCTCTGTAGCTACAGTATGTGGTTTTCCTCAGGTGCCATAGCACTAGCACTAGCCTCTTGTATGGCTGTGTGTTTTCTCTACTATGCTAATATAAAAGTGCCAAAGCACTAGCAATAGCCTAAGCTATATCTGTGTGCTTTTTACCTCAGTATTCGCTGTACACTAGCACTATGGCACTAGCACTAGACCCCTCTGTAGGTGAGTGTTTCTCCCATCACTATTCACTATACTGTTCAGTTGGGTCGTTGTTAATTCATTTCTCAGTAGAAATCTTACCAGAGAGCCATCACACCACCACCCAGATGTTCTCACTACAATGGAGAGAGACCCTGGACCACATATTGAATTATCAACCAGAGCTACAACACACCTGTGTAATTAGGCTTTCAAGTTTTTAGCCTCAGGTTTTCTAGAGGCAAATCATCGGGGGAAGCACGCAATTGACTATCACATGACTGGCTTAGAAGTACCCAAATACTCTCACCCCCTAAAATAGGTTACGAATAATTACAGTAACAATAACATCTCCTGTAGCAGCTACATGACAGACATCTGAAATCCTGCATAATTCTCACTTCTGTACGGAACTCACAGCCTTTTACCAGTTGAACAAATACCAGTATAGTTCTCAGTGAAACAATGTAGGCTGTCTTCTACAGAGAGCCACTCGTGACACACACATCAGATACTCTCCAACCTAATTACACTATAAATCCATGACTGACACACTAAAGCCACATTTCACAACATTGTGAAAGATCAGGGTACCTCCACCCAGCTCTGACACCCAACTAACACCTGGGTTCACCTCACATCGTCTCAACTGAAGGCTCCAGACCCACCCTGTGACTTTTCCTGGTTGTATAAGACATAATGTTGCTACTCCCACTTGTAGACAGACCCTGGGTTCAAATAGTATTTGTTTCATTTCAAATTTTTCAGTCGTGCTTGATTGAGCTTGTCTGGTACAATGGAAGCAATGGCGATAGTCCCAAAGGTGCAAACCCTGCATATTCAGCACAAACACTATTTGAACCCAGGTCTGCTTCTATTTACAGTAACAAAAACTGTGCTAATTCTTCTTGGCATTAGATCCATTGGGTGCATTACTAATGGTTGTGATTGAAAAGAAAATGTATTCTGATGTGTAACAGTTATGCGATCCTCTCACCGCACTTCAAAGCAGGAATTAATGGAATTAGATGGTCAATGCTTAGAAAATGTAAACGGATTTAATCAGAAGCTGAAACTAGGACACGCTGAAACAAAGAGTCATTGCATAACCTTTGGACATGGTTTGAATGTCTTTGCCCTTCCAGTCACCCAGACACTGTAGTTATGGCAGCGTTTCCCAAACTCGGTCCTGTGGATTTCAAGGGGTGCACATTTTGTTTTGTTTCTTGCCCCAGCACTACACAATAATGAACTCTTCATCTAACTTATTCTTTTTTTAATGAGCTGTGTAGTTCAAGGGCAAAAACCAAACCGTGCACCCCTCGGGGTACCCAGGACCGAGTTTGGGAAACACTGAGCTGTGGTATCAGTTATGAGTCAAGGACTATATTGCAGGGGCTTTTGTATTATGTCTGCAGGAGAAGTATGTAGTTTATGTGATGCATACTGGCAAGCTGAACATGAACACACATACTGACACATTTCTTTCAACAGTGAACAGCAACAATGGAACATTTCCACATTCACCAGACAGAATTTGTCTGCTGTATAAACAATAAAATGTATGCTGTAAATCTGACACATACTTACCAACTGAACAAGGCTAGACCAGCCTGGAACAAGAATAGTGGTAAATTCCCGTCCACACTGAAACAGGAATAGAGTTCCCATTACCAGAAATATGTGTAGCTCTTGGAAATAGTTGAGATTTTTTTCCCGTAACCATAGTAGTTAACTCCCTCTCCATCTTGTCTCTAGCTGATCACTGGAATGGGATTGAAGTGAAACAATGATATGCATTTATCCTCCAATTCCCTGAGTTTAATCCTGTTAATCTATCTGTAAAATCCCTCAAACTCACACAGTGTATTCCTCCTGCCCAACATTTTCACAGATTTGTATATGTATTCTGTCTCTGTATTGTATTGCTTCAGTACATTGGGAGTCAAGTGGATTGTCATACAATAGTTGAAAAAAAAAAAAAATCATTACATAGCACTAAGACTAGGGCTGTCAGAGTTTAGACTAGGGCTGTCAGAGTTTAGACTAGGGCTGTCAGAGTTTAGACTAGGGCTGTCAGAGTTTAGACTAGGGCTGTCAGAGTTTAGACTAGGGCTGTCAGAGTTTAGACTAGGCTGTCAGAGTTTAGACTAGGGCTGTCAGAGTTTAGACTAGGGCTGTCAGAGTTTAGACTAGGGCTGTCAGAGTTTAGACTAGGGCTGTCAGAGTTTAGACTAGGGCTGTCAGAGTTTAGACTAGGGCTGTCAGAGTTTAGACTAGGGCTGTCAGAGTTTAGACTAGGGCTGTCATTTTAGTGCAAAACAATGTTTTTACCACAATTAATCTCATTGCTTGAAACCGTTCAAAATACACTGAAAACATTTAAAATACACAATCTATTCAGCTAAAAACAACAATGCGATATCAAAACAATTTAACATTGAGGTTAAAGAAAGTGTGCTTTATCAACTTACCTGATTTTGCTTACGGTTACATTGGACAGAATAAAGACGTTAATATTCTTCTATCGCTTTTTGTATAAAAATTCTTAAATTACAGCTCAACAGTAAATCCTGCAATTAACTCGGTACATTTGTTTTAATCATTTGACAGCCCTAACTAAGACACAAGTCACTATGATAATATTTGCAAAAGTAATTCATAATACAGTACCGAAGAAAGAAGCCACTGTGCCTCTTCCTACTCCTGCTGGGTCTCCTGAGTGGCGCAGCATCTCAGTGCTTGTGGTGTCTCTACAGACACCCTGGTTCAAATCCAAGCCGTATCACATCTGGCTGTGATTGGGAGTCCCGTGCACAATTGGCCCAGCGTCATCTGCATTTGGCCATAGGCCATCACTGTAAATAATAATTTGTTCTTAACTGACTTGGCTAGTTAAATAAAGGTTACATTTAAAATTATATATATCATAAATGTACTAGTACCTGAACAACTACATGTGGAGTGTTTTAATTAGACATGATATCTTAATTTGCGAACAGCCATCCTATACTGTAATTAGATTAAACAGAATAAAGCTCAAATCCCAAACTGTTGACTCTCACTGAAGGCGTAAATATAACACACTTAGGGGATTGTGTGTGTGTGTGTGTGTGTGTGTGTGTGTGTGTGTGTGTGTGTGTTTGTGTGTATGTAAGATGTCTGTCTTCTTTAAGTAAGACTTCCAGTCTGGCCCCCCTGGGACTAGTTACTGTAATTTATCACATGCTAATTAATAGTTTAAAGCCACACGCTCTCTCTGTGAGAGAGAGCGAGAGCGAGAGAGAGAGAGAGAGAGAGAGAGAGAGAGAGAGAGAGAGAGAGAGAGAGAGAAACACACAACAATGAGATCATCACAAGATGCTGGCACCAGTGGAGCCATGAAAGGAAGGACACCACCATATGTTTGGATATATTCAGGAGTGATGTAGAATGATTAGAGGACATATTTCTTCTCAAATCCAATTGTTATTTTTTTATTTATTTTTCTCTAGAGGGACATGGCGACTAATGCTATTTGAGTGGAGGGTCTGGTTCCAAGCCTTTTGTTTTCAATATGCTGAGAAATATGGCCTTTTATGAATATCAAACCCTGTTTCACCCACCATGTCAACACCTTGGCTATCCTTTTTTAAATATAAATAAATAACTATAGATCCCTATTTTCATGCAATTGTGTCAAATAGAAAACCTTGGCTATAATGCAGACTTAAATGAGGGAAAAATTGTTGTACGTGGATCATGTAGTATTTCTTACATCAGCAATACCTTAGAGCAAACTCTTGATGATGTGTTGCTAGAACAGAGAGTGTCTGTGTTCTGTGGTCCTTGTATGTCAATTGCTCCATGGTATCAGCGGTATCTCATGGAGGGATGACCACAAAAGCTAATTAAGTTAAGTAACGGAGGCATAATGTTTGTTAAGAAACACAATCTCAACACTAAGATGATACATCAATCACTGATGTTTCTGCTTTCTTCATTAATTATGTTTGGTCTGACAAACATATTGGACATGACTAACATCACAGGGTGTTAATTTATAAGAATATCAAAGAGAATATCTACTACTATAGTATTCTCAAATTCACATTAACATGCAATGTTTTGTTGTAATAATATGTATTTATGTCCCAAATACATTTTGATATAGATTATGCATGGTAGAAATTTGGTCATTTATAATGATTTTTTGAAATGTGGGATAATGTGGAACTCTCAGAAATGTACATTATGAAAACAAGAGTGCAAATCAGGTTTCGACAACATACTAAGGAAAACCAGTTTAAACTTACACTAGAGCAACACATTTGAAAAACAAGAAAAAGTATTTCTACTAGACAAGTAGCTATAACACTTGGGACCACATAGCATACATAGCTCTACTGAGTTGCGGTTAGATCTGGCTTAGGCAGTTGTAACTAAGAAGAAAGGTGCAATACAACACACAATGTAGCCAAGACTCATGGATCCCCTAAGGAGTAACTGAGTGTAAACTGGCCATCTTGACTTTAGCACAAGATGAAGAAGTGTGTACCCCACTAACTAACTGACTGAATGAATGAAGACTTAGACATGTAAGTCATACTTCACTTGGATAGTCATGATTTTCAATCTGTATTATCAACAAACTATCTGTTGATAAGCAACTGTGTGCTAAAGTTATGGTTAGGGTTAGGTTTAGAATACAGGTTATGGCTAGGATTAGGAAAAGGGTTACAGTTAGGGTTATAGCTAGGGTTAGTAGATATTTACTTTAAATGTTACTGATAGTGTGGCTGTCATATACCAGAAGGGACACAGGTCTCTGGTCTTGTACAGCTAAAAACAACATTTTTGTTCCTCGAAAACAAAGTATGGTCAAACAATTTGTCACTTCACTGTCGTCAAGGATGTTCAGTCACCTCCCTGACCAAGGACTCCACCAATTGCTCAGTTGCCCAGTTGCTCAGTTTGGTTTGACAGCTCAAGAAAGAGTCTTGGTAGTTCCAAATGTCTTCCATTTAAAAATGATGGAGGCCACTGTATTCTTGGCGACATTCAATGCTGCAGACACTTTTTCGTACCCTCCCCCAGAGCTGTACCTTGACACAATCCTGTCTCGGAGCATTACGGACAATTCCTTTTAACTCATGGGTTTGTTTTTGCTGACATGCACTGTCAACTGTGGGACCATATATAGACAGGTATGTGCCTTTCCAAATCATGTCCAATCAATTGAATTTACCACCGGTAGACTCCAATCAAATTGTAGAAAGATCTCAAGGATTCTCCACGTAAAAAGGTCCAACTGAGCTCAATTTAGAGTCTCATAGCTAAGGGTCTGAATACCTATGTAAATAAGATGTTTCTGTTTTTTAAAGTTGTTTTGTGTGTAGCTTGATGAGGACATTTTCATTCAATCCATTTTAGGCTGTAATGTCACAAAATGTGTTAAAAAGGCAAGGGTTCTGAATTCTTTCCAAATGCACTGTATATATATTTAAACTTGCATCCTTAGATGCTCACGCTCATCCGCCATGCCCGTACATAACACCCTAGCATAACTGAAACCTACTTAAAGGTAACAGTGCTGACTGTTGCCCCCTAGTGGCTGGTTTTCAAATCATCTCTCAACGTCCTCAGACATGGATAGACGTTGAATATTGACTTGTATGTGTCACGACTTCTGCCGAAGTTGGCTCCCCTGCCTGTTCGGGCGGTGCTCGGCGGTCGTCGTCACCGTCCTACTAGCCGCTACCGATCCCTTTTTCATTTGTCTGTTGGTTTTGTCTTATTAGTTTCACCTGTGTGTATTTTGGTTTAATTAGCTTCCCTATATGTAGTAGTTTGACCCACCCTTGTTTTGTGCGGGATTGTCTTTTGTTACGTGTGCACATATTAGGTCGTGGGGTATTTTATTTTCTATACTGGACACCCTGTGGTTTTGGGTTGTCTGGTATAGTGTGCTGAGCCCTGTATTGTATTGGGCTTATCAGTTTGGTGTACAATAGTAAAGCACTTTACTCCGTTACTCTCTCTCTGCGTCTGATTCCTGCGCACACACCTAGTCCCGCATGACAGTATGTCAGGTGACCTGGCTGGATATCGAGGTCCAGGTTGGCAGGGTGGGATGTAGCGGTTTGAGGTCAAGGGTGGAGCATTTCCCATACCAAGCTTTGATTCAGCCAGTCAAAATGCTGTTGATGGTGCAACTGTAGAGATTTTTAGCATCCGAGGGCCCATGCTAAATCTTTTCAGCCTCCTGAGGAGGAAGAGGAGCTTTTGTGCCCTCTTCACGACTGTGCGGGTATGTGTGGACCACGTTAAGTCCTTATTTATGTGGACACAAAGGAACTTGAAACTCTCGACCCGCTCTATTACAGCCCTGTTGATGTGGATGGGGACGAGCTCTCCCCTCTTTGTCCTGTAGTCCACAACCAGCTCCTTGATCTTACTGACGTTGTGGGAGCGGTTGTTCTCCACACTGCCAAGTCTCTGACCTCCTCCCTCTAGGCTGGCTCAGTGTGGCCGAGGTGTCAGCTTGGTGGAGGTGTTGTTGCCTACCCTCAACACATGGGGCCCGGCCCGTCAGGAAGTTCAGGATCCAGTTACAGAGGGAGGTGTTCAGTCCCAGGCTCTCGAGCTTGGAGGAGATGATGGTGTTGAATGCTGAGCTGTAGTCTATGAACAGCATTCTCACAGTTATTTCCCGTCTTTACCCGGCGGGAGAGCGCGTGCATTTGAGATTGCATCATCTGTGGATCTGTTGGGGTGGTATGCGATTTGGAGTGGGTCCAGGGTGTCTGCAATGATGTGTGTCATGACCAGCCTTTCAAAGCACTTCATAATTACAGATGTGAGCGCTACAGGGCGATAGTCATTTAGGCAGGTTACTTTGGAGTTTTTGTGAACAGGGACAATGGTGGTCAGCTTGAAACATGTTGGTATTAATGACTGGGACATGGGGAGACTGAAAATGTAAGTGAAGACACTTGCCAGCTGGTCTGCATATGCTCTGCGAATGTGCCCTGGTATTACGTCTGGCCCTGCAGCCTTGTGAGTGTAAACCTGTTTAAAAGTTTTACTCACATCAGTCACGGAGAGCGAGATCACACAGTCATCTGGAACAACGGGGGCTTTCATGCAGGACTCAGTTGTTTTACTCGAAGCGAGCATAAAAAGGTATTTAGCTTGTTTGGGAGTTCTGCATCACTGGGCATCTCACATCTGGGTTTCCCTTTACAATCTGCTATTATCTGCAAGCCCTGCCACATCTGAGGAGCATGTAATAGGATTCCACCTTCCTATTCCACCTATTGTCCTTTTGCATGTTTGATGTCTTGTCAGAGGTTGTGAGGCATTCTTGTAAGTATCCATGTCCGTGTCCCAGTCCTTGAAAGCAATAGCTCTAGCCTTTATCCCAGCTCGGATCCTGCATTTAATCCATTGATTTTGGTGAGGGTACGTACGGGCACTGTGGGAACGACATTGTCGATGCATTTACTGATGAAACCCTGATGTGGTAAACTCCTCAATGTTATTGGATGAATCCCTGAACATAGTCTGTGCTAGTGAAGCAGTCTTGTAGCTTAGGGTCTACTTCGTCAGACCACTTCCATACTGAGCACTTCACTGGTACTTCCTGTTTTTGCTTGTAAACAGGAAGTAGGAGGATGGAGTCAAGGTCTGATTTGACAAAGGAAGGGTGAGGGATGGCCTTATGCATTTCTATGCTTGTTTATGGCCCTGTACAGCTCGAGGGACCTGCTTAGGCCATTTACTTTTTGTGGTGGGATGTAGACAACAGTGATGGTAACAGATGAAAACTCTCTTCGTAGATAAAAATGTTGTCAATTTGCCATGAGGTATTCTAGTTAAAGAGAGGCAAAGCTCAAGGCTTCCTTCACACTTTAAGTAGCGCACCTGTTGCTGTTGACAAAGAGGCACACCCCTCCCTCTTCGGTTTGGCCCGAGTTCACTGTCCATTGAACCCTAGAGTATTATGCCCATATCACCCGTCAGCAAAGTTTCTGAATAGCATAGAATATTACAGCTTTTCATATCCCGTTGGTAGGAACCTCTCAAACAGAGCTCATTCATCTTGTTCTCAAGTGACTGAACATTTGCCAGTAAAATGGAGGGAGGTGCCAGAAAGTTCTCTCTCCAGCATGGACTCCAGCCTTCCTCCCGCGTCTTCGCTTGCGGCACTTGGGAAGCCCCAGTGGCGGTCGGTGCCATTTAAGATGAGGGAGATTACCGTTTGTATTATGAGCATGGTCTTATTTCTATTACAGCATATTGGATAACTGTGATTCATATTCCATTCACCCAGCTCAATGTAACATCGATAGGTTTAAGCTACTACGTGACACTCAAATTGTTCCTATACCGATGATCATACGGTTGCTACAAACTAGCCTATGAATGAGAGTTTACAACGTAGGTCACAGGTCGAGAAATTTTTGAAAATCAAGGTGACAGACAGTGACTGTTACGCACGCCTCTATGAAGAGGGAACGCAACACCCTGCTACAACTAAACTCTCTGTGAAGCGAAAAAGGTATGGACTGTAGGTGCAAGTAAGAATGACAACAGGCAGAATGTGGTACCGTTTACAAGGACTTTATTCCTTTACACGGTAATATGGGGAAAAGGGGCTGGACGGAACCAAAGCAAAGAAAGTAAATCTCAAAGCCCCCCTCTCTCCTATCTTACCTGCCTACCCACTACTTACCTAATTTAGCACCACCTGGTGCCTAACCAAAATACAAGGGGTGGTCCGCCCAGGTCTTACCTAGTGTGCCTAGACAGCGAATATGCTACAGGTATATGTATGCCCGCGGGCCTCTTGCCTAAGCACTCCCTAGATGCCTTCCCCTTCCCCCCTGGGAACAAATAAAACAGAATATTAAACAATTTCACAAACAAACTAAGAGACAAAGGACATCAAATAAGTTCTATCTGAGCAACAAACTCACAAAACATACCAACTCTCAGCAATGAACTCCCAGCAAAATCAACCTCTAGCAAAATCCTCTACAAAAAAGAAAGATCTCCTGAACAGAACACTGGCTTTTATATAGCTTCTGAAGGAATGGGTAATTGGAAACAGCTGTGTCTTGACGAGGGGGCGGGGTCAGCTCTCCAATTAGCCCTGGAGTCGACCAATCAGCTGCTTGAGGGATTTCAGGAAGCCATTTCCTGAAATAAACACATGCAAATACACAAACTACAACACATAATCTGGGGAACGTAACAGTGACACATTTCAATACCGCCTTGCACACTCTTGTCTGCATCTAGCTGATCTAGGGTATAATCATTACTTATTTAACCTTTATTTATTTAATTAGGCAAGTCAGTTAAGAACAAATGTTTATTTACAATGATGGCCTACCAGGCAAAACCCTAACCCGGACGAAGCTGGGTCAATTGTGTGCCGCCCTATGGGACTCCCAATCACGGCTGGTTGTGATACAGCCTGGAATCGAACCAGGGCCTGTAGTGACAGTGCCTTAGACCACTGTGCCACCTGTGAGCCCCAACAGTTGCAAATAAGAGTTTCTAATGGACAAATTCAGGTATGTTTGTTCAGTTTTCTTCCGCTTAAGAAATGTTTTTCAACAGAATCTGCGGAATGAATACACCCCTGATCAGACTCAAACACAGTTTACTTTCATAGCAGCCACATACAAACAGCATGATCATTTTGTGCGTTGTATAATTCCTTCTCACATCTACACGCTTTCCTCCTCTCACCTATTCCCTTCACTTGTGGACTTCAGTGCACAACACATCAGCTGTCTGTGACCAGGCAGAAAAAAAATACAAACTTTCATATCATAACCGCTAACCGCTACACAGAGCCTACATCACTCACCATAATAGTTAACTTCATAGTGTGCGTTCGTAAATTCACTCTGGCAATCTACTTTGATTTCAGAGCACTCTCGTCTGAGTGTTCCATAGAGCAGATTAATTTACGAACGCGCAATGCCCGTTGAAAATGACCGGTGTCAGTAAACATTGACTAGAAAATGTAATTAAATGTTCATCAGCAGCACAGTTACACACTCTATTTAACATGAAAACAACCTAACAAGATTTTCTAGGGTGAGTAAAATGGTCAGAGTGAGGTGTTCTCTCATTTGTGTCTGGAAGTAGCTTGCAAACTAGCCAACTTTAGCCAGCTAGCTTGAATGGATGCTTGAATGCTGTTCTGAGGTCAAAAAGCTTAGATCAACCCTTCTCCCTGGCCAGAGCAGGTAGCAGGGTGTGTTCTCTGAATGCTCCGAGAGTGAAAAACTCTGAATTTACGAACGGACAATCTGACAACGCTCTGAATTTATGAACTCCCAGAGCGTACCAACACACCCATAGTCAACAAAGGTTCCAGAACTAACACATTAGTAAACCCGCTAGCTACAATCATGCAGCATGTGCGGCAATTCCATCACGATTAACAATTCCTTCACCAGATTAAGCTGGTTGAGAGAATGCCAAGAGTGTGCAAAGCTGTCACCAAGGCAAAGGGTGGCTATTTGAAGAATCTCAAATATAATATACTTTTTTGGTTACTACATGATTCCATATGTGTTATTTCATAGTTTTGATGTCTTCACTATTATTCTACAATGTAGAAAATAGTAAATTAAAGGAAAACCCTTGAATGACTAAGTGTTCTAAAACGTTTTACCGGTAGTGTAAAAGCTTAGCTTGACAGTGTAGGATAGCTATAGCTAGCTAGCTAACATAGCCTCCCTATCTATTTGAGCAGGGGTTTGAATAGGCTGAACTAGCTAGTGACATTCGCTAGCTAAGTTAAAGTGAAAGGCTTAAGGCTTCTTAATTTTTAAAGAAATCAATTTGTTCAAAAGCATTCAACTATTGTCTTTCTCTCTTTGAGTCAACTGCACTGCAGTGCTAGCTAGCACAAAATATGAATTCTCTGATCCTTTGATTGGGTGGACAAAATGTCAGTTCGTGCTATAAGAGCTTTGATAGTTTGGAGGACGTTCTTCGGAAGTTGTCATAATTACTGTGTAAGTCTATGAAAGAGAACCAGGAGCCTATAAGTTTTGTATTGAAGTCAATGTATCCAGAGGGGGATCAAAATGTGTTTCAATCTACATCATGGCGCTACCCTACAAAGAGCTGTTGAGGCTACTGTAGACCTTCATTTCAAAGCAGTGTGTTTAATTCAATTATTTGGTAACGTGAGTAGATTTAGGATATTCCCTTCCTCCTCTGAGGAGCCTCCAGTGGCCCGAAGCCCGAACAATGGAGTAGGGTCTGGTGGAAACAAGGGAACATGTCACGGCTTATTTCCTCCTCTTCGTCTGAAGAGGAGATGTAGCAGGGATCGGACCAAAATGCTGCGTAGTTCGTGCTCAACATGTTTTAATGAAAGATGAATAACGTGAACACTACACAAATACAAAACACCAAAGGTGGCAAAACCGAAACAGTCCCATCTGGTGCAAAGAACACAAAGATAGGAAACAATCACCCACAAAGTACCCACAGAATATGGCTGCCTAAATATGGTTCCCAATCAGAGACAACGATAGACAGCTGCCTCCAATTGAGAACCAATCTAGGCAACCATAAACATACACTATACCTAGAAGGGGTACAGCCCCATAAACATACAAAAACCCCTAGACAAGTAAGGACAAAACACAAACATCACCCATGTCACACCCTGACCAAACCAAAATAACAAGGAAAACAAAGAATACTAAGGTCAGAGTGTGACAGTACTCCCCCCCAAAGGTGCGGACTCCCGGCTGCACACCTAAACCTATAGGTGAGGGTTTGGGTGGGCGTCTGTCCATGGTGGCGGCTCTGGCGCTGGACGTGGACCCCACTACACCATAGTCTTTGTCCTCTTAAGTCTCCTCCTAGGAATGGCGACCCTCGCTGTCAACCTAGGATTGGCAACCCTACAAAATGGCCCCACTGGACTGAGGGGCAGATCAGGACTGAGGGGCAATTCCGGACTGAGGGGCAGCTCGGGACTGAGGGGCAGCTCGGGACTGAGGGGCAGCTCAGGACTAAAGGGCAGCTCAGGACTGAGGGGCAACTCAGGATTGAGAGGCAGCTCAGGACTGAGGGGCAGCTCAGGACTGAAAGGCAGCTCCGGACTGAAGGGCAGCTCCGGACTGAAGGGCAGCTCCGGACTGAAGGGCAGCTCCGGACTGAAGGGCAACTCCGGACTGGCTGACGACTCTGGAAGATCCTGGCTGACTGGTTGGCTCTGGCGGATCCTAGCTGACTGGCGGCTCTGGTGGATCCTGGCTGACTGGCGGCTCTGGCGGATCCTGGCTGACTGGCAGCTCTGGCGGATCCTGGCAGACTGGCGGCTCTGGAGGATCCTTGCAGACTGGCGGCTCTGGAGGATCCTTGCAGACTGGCGGCTCTGGAGGATCCTTGCAGACTGGCGGCTCTGGAGGAACCTTGCAGACTGGCGGCTCTGGAGGATCCTTGCAGACTGGCGGCTCTGGAGGATCCTTGCAGACTGGCGGCTCTGGTGGCTCTAACAGCTCTGGACAGGCGGGAGACTCTAGCAGCTCTGGACAGGCGGGAGACTCTAGCAGCTCTGGACAGGCGGGAGACTCTAGCAGCTCTGGACAGGCGGGAGACTCTAGCAGCTCTGGACAGGCGGGAGACTCTAGCGGCGCTGGAGAGGAGGGAGGCTCTAGCAGCACTGGGTAGGCGAGATGCACTGTAGGCCAGGTGCGTGGTGCCGGCACTGGTGGTACTGGGCCGAGGACACGCACCTCAGGGCGAGTGCGGGGAGGAGGAATAGGGAGTACTGGGCTCTGGACACGCACAGGAAGCCTGGTGTGGGGGGCTGCCACCAGAGGTGCGTGGAGGTGGCACTGGATAGACCGGACCGTGCAGGCGCACTGGAGCTCTTGAGCACCGAGCCTGCCCAACCTTACCTGGTTGAATGCTCCCGGTCGCCCTGCCAGTGCGGTGAGGTGGAATAGCCCGTACTGGGCTGTGCAGGCGAACCGGGGACACCATGTGTAAGGCTGGTGCCATGTACGCTGGCCCAAGGAGACGCACTTGTTGACCAGATGCGTAGAGCAGGCTTCATGGCACCTGGCTCGATGCCCACTCTAGCCCGGCCGATACGAGGAGCTGGTATGTACCGCAACGGGCTATGCACCCGCACTGGGGACACCGTGCGCTCCACAGCAAAGCACGGTGCATGCCCAGTCCCTCTCGCTCTCCGGTAAGCACAGGAAATTGGCGCAGGTCTCCTACCTGGCTTCGCCATGCTTCCTGTGTGCCCCCCGCCCAATACATTTTTGGGGCTGACTCTCGGGCTTCCAGCCCTGCTTCCGTGCATCCTCTTCAAACCGCCGCCTCTCCGCTTTGGCTGCCTCCAGCTCTGCCTTGGGGTGGCGATATTCCTCCATCCAGTATCTCCTCCCAAGTCCAATAGTCCTGACATCGCTGCTCCTCCTGCCGCTGCCTGTCACCACGCTGCCTGGTCCGGTAGTAATGGGTGATTCTGTGATGGCTTATTTCCTCCTCTTCTTCTGAAGAGAGGTGTACCAGGGATCGGACCAAAATTCAGCGTAGTTCGTGCTCAACATGTTTTAATGAAAGATGAATAACGTGAACACTACACAAATACAAAAACACCAAACGTGGCAAACCCGAAACAGTCCTATCTGGTGCAGAGAACAAAAACACAAACATCACCCATGTCACACCCTGACCTAACCAAAATAACAAGGAAAACAAAGAATACTAAGGTCAGTGTGTGACAGAACAGCTGAGTCTGAGTTGAAGTAGAATTCAAAATCAAGGTCGAAGTGGAGGTTAGAAGCTGATTCATAGTTCAAAAGTACTTAGCGGTCAAGGATGATAATGGTATGAGCTTCATGTAAAGAAAGATAAACACAAAAAAAGTCAGCTAGAGCGTGGAAAAGGAAAGGAACAGTTTATTACAGCCAGCAGCTGAGTGGCATACACAACAAAACCTTTACAATGTTAACACTGTCCAGCTGGATAAGGTAAGTGGAAGGACTGAGAAAATGCATAATGTTAGAGAGCCGGAAATAAAACGAAAACGAAACTAAATATTCACCCCTTATTTTCAACACAGAGAATATGTTTAATAGGACTTTCACCAGTGTCACATACTTTTGCTTTGCAAAACTATTCATCCCCCTTGGCATTTTTCCAACCTCTAATTTAAATGTATTTGTATTCATGTAATTGACATACACAAAATAGTCCAAATTGGTGAAATGAAATTTAAAAAATGACTTGTTTCAAAAAAATTCTAAAACATAAAACATGGAAAAGTGGTGCATGCATATGTATTCACCCTCTTTGCTATGAAGACCCCAAATAAGATCTGATGCAACCAATTACCTTCAGAAGTCACATTAGTTAGATTGCACACAGGTGGACTTTGTGTCACATGATCTTAGTACATGATCTATACATCTGTTCTGAAAGGCCCCAAAGTCTGCAACACCACCAAGCAAAGGGCACCACCAAGCAAGTGGCACCATGAAGACCAAAGAGTTCTCCATACAGGTCAGGGACAAAGTTGTGGAGAAGTACAGATCAGTGTTGGGTTATAAAAAATATCTGAAATTTGAAGATCCCACAGAGCACCATTAAATCCATGATTCAAAATTTGAAAGAACATGGCACAACAAAAAACCTGCCAAGAGAGGGCCTCCCACCAAAACTCACGGACCAGGCAAGGAGGGCATTAATCAGAGAGGCAACAAAGAGACCAAAGATAACCCTGAAGGAGCTGCAAAGCTCCACAGCGGAGATAGGAGTATCTGTCTATAGGACCACTCTAAGCCATACACTCCACAGAACTAAGCTTTATTGAAGAGTGGCCAGAAAAAAAGTAATTGCTTAAAGAAAAACACGTTTGCTGATAGCCAAAAGGCATGTGGGAGTTTCTCCAAACATATGGAAGAAGGTATTTTGGTCAGATGAGACAAAAATTGTGTGGCGCAAACCCAACACCTCTCATCACCCCGAGACACCATCCCCACAGTGAAGCATGGTGGAGGCAGCATCATGCTGTGGGGATGTTTTTCATCGGCAGGGACTGGGAAATGGGTCAGAATTGAATGAATGATGGACGGCACTAAATACAGGGAAATTCTTGAGGGAATTCTTTCAGTCTTCCAGAGATTTGAGACTGGTACTGAGGTTCATTTTCCAGCTGGACAATGACTCTAAGCATACTGCTAAAGCAACACTTGAGAGGTTCAATGGGCAACATTTAAATGTCTTGGAATTGCCTAGTCAAAGCCCAGACTTCAATTCAATTGAGAATCTGTGGTATGACTTAAAGATTGGTGTATACCAGCAGAACCCATCAAACTTGAAGGAGCTTGAGCAGTTTTACCTTGAAGAATGGACAAATAACCCAGTAGGTAGATGTGCCAAGCTTATAGAGACATACCCCAAGAGACTTGCAGCTGTAATTGCTGCAAAAGGTGGCTCTACAAAGTATTGACTTTCTGGGGCTAAATAGTCATGCACAACTACGTTTTTTTGTCTTATTTCTTGTTTGTTTCACAATAAAAAACATTTTACATCTTCAAAGTGGTAGGCATGTTGGGTAAATCAAATGATACAAACTCCCCAAAAATACATTTTAATTCCAGGTTGTAAATGCAACAAAATAGGAAAAATGCCAAGGGGGGTGAAAACTTTCGCAAGCCACTGTAGATACATTTCAAATTATGTCAATATGTTCAAGGTCACAGATAACATGAAGTAGATATCTAATATAGTACATGCCTCAACAGGTCCTTGTGCTTAAAGCAACATAGTTCACTGTAAGCCATTGTCTTTATCTCACTAATCCCATGGAGTTATTATTTTCCTACTCCATCTACTCACTCTCTTCATAGCCACGGTCAATATACAGTTTATTCGGAATGTATTCAGACCCCTTGACTTTTTCAACATTTTCTTACGTTACAGCCTTATTCTAAAATTTATAAACAAAAAAAGTATCTTCAATCTACACACAATACCCCAAAATGACAAATTGAAAACAGGTTTTTAGACATGTTTGCAAATTTATAATGAATAAAAACATATCTTATTTACATAAGTATTCAGAACCTTTGCTATGAGACTCTAAATTGAGCATGGTGCATCCTATTTCCAATAATCATCCTTGAGATGTTTGTAAAACTTGATTGGAGTCCAATTGTGGTAAATTCCATTGATTGGACATGATTTGGAAAGTCAAACACCTGTCTATATAAGGTCCGTGTCTTGACAGTGAATGTCAGAGCAAAAACCAAACCTTGAGGTCGAAGGAATTGTCTGTAGGGCTCCGATACAGGATTGTGTTGAGGTACAGATCTGGGGGAGGGTACCAAGACATTTCTGCAGCATTAAAGGTTCGCAAGAACATAGTGGCCTCCATAATTCTTAAATGGAAGAAGTTTTGAACCACCAAGTCTCTTCCTAGAGCTGGCTGCCCGATCAAACTGAGCAATTGGGGGAGAAGGGCCTTGGTCAGGGAGGTGTCCACGAACCCGATGGTCACTCTGACAAAGTTCTAGAGTGCCTTTGTGGAGATGCGAGAACCTTCCAGAAGGACATCCATCTCTGTAGCTCTCCACCAATCAGGCTTTTATGGCAAAGTGGCCAGATTGATGGTAAAGTGGCCTAGCACCTTCCCTACGGTGAAGCATGATGGTGGCAGGATCATTCTGTGGGGATGTTTTTCAGCAACAGGGACTGGGAGGCTAGTCAGGATCGAGGGAAATATAAACAGAGCAAAGTACATTGAGATCCTTGATGAAAACTTGCTCCAGAGCACTCGAGGGACAACTCAAAGGGACAACCACACAGCCAAAACAACACAGGAGCGGCTTCGGGACAAATCTCTGAATGTCCTTGAGTGGCCCAACCAGAGCCCAGACTTGAACCCGATCGATCATCTCTGGAGAGGGCTGAAAATGCCTGTGAAGTGACGCTCCCCATCCAACCTGACAGAGCTTGAGAGAATCTGCAGAAGAGAATGGGAGAAACCCCCCAAATACAGGTGTGCCAAGGTAGCGTCATACCCAAGAAGACTTGAGGCTGCAATCGCTGCCAAAGGTGCTTCAGCAAAGTATTGAGTAAAGGGTCTGAATACTTATGTAAATGTGATTTCAGTTTTTTGTATTTTACAAATTTGGTCAAATTACTATAACTTGTTTTTGCTTTGTCATTATAGGGTAGTATGTAGATTGATGAAGGGGAAAAAATGGTTTAATCCATTTTAGAATATAAAAGGCTATAACATAACAAGATTTGTAAAATGTCAAGGGGTCTGAATACTTTCTGAATGCACTGTACAACTGTCATGGCGAGGAGAAGCAATGCGTTATCCATCCCCTTTGTGCCGCTTGTGGGAGTCCATCTGTTCATTTAAATAGCAGGCATGATAAATGCAGCGCTACGAATATTATGCATAACTCTAGAGGAACGGGAACTGCATTTCTTAGCTTATCTCCCAGTCTTGCTATTCATCTCGCTGCCTTGGACATGTATCCACACCACTACAGAGGTAAATAATTAGCCAAGAAAGGCCCAGCTCTTTCTGTTTTCATTCATATTCCGTGCCAAAACTCTCACCGGAACATCTTTCTTTATTTTCTGTGTATACATACTCCATGCATGGATCAAGATTTTAATTTAGAAAATATCATCAGCCCTCATTCACTGGGCTTAACAATGGACTGATAATGAGACTGGGGAGGAATGCCAGTGATTGTCATGATATTCAATTATAGTCCGACTAAAGGACGGCTTATACCCATGAATATTGTTCCCCCTATTTCTCCCCGTTGGCTTGTTTATTTTTGTCACATTGAATTCAGATATTGTTGGATGCTGTATTGTACTGTTGCCAGAGTCTATTGTAGTTTGGAGTGTGAAAAAAAAGCTGTCCCTAAATATACGTATCAACATTCTTTTGGTATTCACCCAAGTACTGAGGTGGAGTATGATAATTAGTTTCTATGAAATCACCACTTCACCTGACTAACATGCAGGGGTGGGGTTCCATATACAAATCCCATACTTACATACCATGCATAAAAGCCAGGATGCATGTGCCTTTATGGAGGTACGCAGATGTGCGATTCATGGTATTTATAGGCGACAAAAACAGTCCATCAGGAAAGAGTGAAGGTGTCTAAAGGAGGGAGGGTGAAATTGCCTGCTAATGGTCTCTTTCTCTCCGCAGCTGTGTGTGGCTGAGGTGCAGCTGTATTGGACTGCATCCTAAATCACACCCCTTTCCCTACATAGTGCATTACTTTTAAGGACACTACTCTAAGGGCCCTGGTCAAAAGTAGCGCACTATTTAGGGAATATGGTGCCATTTGGGATGCAAGTAGGTCTGGGACGCTGCTGCCTGAGACTTAAAGAGATGTGGCCCACATGGGGATCCCAGCATCCATAACACCACTCCCATTTCTCCCTAATTATTTGGCCACAAAATATTTATTTGGAACAGACCTGGAAAGACACGATACAGCTGGATGTTGGCTAACAGTCATGTAATGTGTTCTTAGTCTACTGTGTCTTTTGTACTAAGGAACTGCATGACTGAAAGTTGGATGAGGTGAGTAACACATGATTTGCCACAGTATGGCCTAGATATTAAGGTTGGATAAATTGCTGGGGAGAGGCCTTGCAGGTGACTGATCACCACAATATGGAGAAAAAATATGTCTGGTATCTTCCATTTAGTTTTTTTCACAATGTTTATTTATTTAAAAAAATAAAAAATCAACTTTATTTAACCAGGTAGGCAAGTTGAGAACAAGTTCTCATTGGCCAAGATAAAGCAAAGCAGTTCGACACATACAACAACACAGTGATACACATGGAGTAAAACAAACATACAGTCAATAATACAGTAGAAACAAGTCTATATACGATGTGAGCAAATGAGGTGAGATAAGGGAGGTAAAGGCAAAAAAGGCCATGGTGGCAAAGTAAATACAAGTGTTAGCAAGTAAAACACTGGAATGGTAGATTTGCAGTGGAAGAATGTGCAAAGTAGAAATAAAAATAATGGGGTGCAAAGGAGCAAAATAAATAAATAAAATAAAATAAATACAGTAGGGAAAGAGGTAGTTGTTTGGGCTAAATTATACAGTGGGGAGAACAAGTATTTGATACACTGCCAATTTTGCAGGTTTTCCTACTTAAAAGCATGTAATTTTTTATCATAGGTACACTTCAACTGTGAGAGATGGAATCTAAAACAAAAATCCAGAAAATCACATTGTATGATTTTTAAGTAATTAATTTGCATTTTATTGCATGACAGTATTTTATACATCAGAAAAGCAGAACTTTATATTTGGTACAGAAACCTTTGTTTGCAATTACAGAGATCATAGGCTGTCGAAACCAAGGCTGTCGAGTCTGCCGATGAGGATGTGGTGATTGACAGAGTCGAAAGCCTTGGCCAGATCAATGAATACGGCTGCACAGTAATGTTTCTTATCGATGGCGGTTAAGATATCGTTTAGGACCTTGAGCGTGGCTGAGGTGCACCCATGACCTGCTCTGAAACCAGATTGCATAGCAGAGAGGGTATGGTGAGATTCGAAATGGTCGGTAATCTGTTTGGCTTTCGAAGACCTTATAAAGGCAGGGTAGGATAGATATAGGTCTGTAGCAGTTTGGGCCAAGAGTTTCCCCCCCTTTTGAAGAGGGGGATGACCGCAGCTGCTTTCCAATCTTTGGGAATCTCAGACGACACGAAAGAGAGGTTGAACAGGCTAGTAATAGGGGTGGCAAAAATTTTGGCAGAACATTTTAGAAAGAAACGGTCCAGATTGTCTAGCCCGGCTGATTTGTAGGGGTCCAGATTTTGCAGCTCTTTCAGAACATCAGCTGACTGGATTTGGGAGAAAGAGAAATGGGGAAGGCTTGGGCGAGTTGCTGTGGGGGGTGCAGTGCTGTTGACCGGGGTGGGGGTAGCCAGGTGGAAAGCATTGCCAGCCGTAGAAAAATGCTTGTTGAAATTCTCAATTATAGTGGATTTATCAGTGGTGACAGTGTTTCCTATCTTCAGTGCAGTGGGAAGCTGGGAGGAGGTGTTCTTATTCTCCATGGACTTTACAGTGTCCCAGAACTTTTTCGAGTTAGTGTTGCAGGAAGCAAATTTCTGCTTGAAAAAGCTAGCCTTGGCTTTTCTAAATTTCTGCTTGAAAAAGCTAGCCTTGGCTTTTCTAACTGCCTGTGTATAATGGTTTCTAGCTTCCCTGAAAAGCTGCATATCACTGGGGCTGTGCGATGTTAATGCAGAACGCCATATGATGTTTTTGTGTTGGTTAAGGGCAGTCAGGTCTGGGGAGAACCAAGGGCTATATTTGTTCCTGGTTCTAAATTTCTTGAATGGGGCATGCTTATTTAAGATGGTTAGGAAGGCATTTAAAAAAAATAACCAGGCATCGTCTACTGACGGGATGAGATCAATATCCTTCCAGGATACCCCGGCCAGGTCGATTAGAAAGGTCTGCTCGATGAAGTGTTTCAGGGAGCGTTTGACAGTGATGAATGGAGGTCGTTTGACCGCTGACCCATTACGGATGCAATGAGGCAATGATCGCTGAGATCTTGGTTGAAGACAGCAGAGATGTATTTATTTAGAGGGCAGGTTGGTTAGGATGATATCTATGAGGGTGCCCGTGTTTACGGCTCTGGGGAGGTACCTGGTAGGTTCATTGATAAATTATGTGAGATTGAGGGCATCAAGCTTAGATTGTAGGATGGCTGGGGTGTTAAAGCATGTTCCAGTTTAGATTGCTTAGCAGCACGAGCTCGGAAGTTAGATGGGGGCAATCAGTTCACATATGGTGTCCAGAGCACAGCTGGGGGCAGAGGGTGGTCTATAGCAGGCGGGCAACGCTGAGAGACTTGTTTTTAGAGAGGTGGAAGTTCAAATTGTTTGGGTACAGACCTGGATAGAAGGACAGAACTCTGCAGGCTATCTTTGCAGTAGATTGCAACACCGCCCCCTTTGGCAGTTCTATCTTGTCTGAAAATGTTGTAGTTAGGGATGAAAATTTCAGAATGTTTGGTGGTCTTCCTAAGCCAGGATTCAGACACAGCTAGAATATCCGGGTTGGCAGAGTGTGCTAAAGCAGTGAATAAAACACATTTAGGGATGAGGCTTCTAATGTTAACATGCATGAAACCAAGGCTATTACGGTTACAGAAGTCATCAAAAGAGAGCGCCTGGGGAATAAGAGTGGAGCTAGGCACTGCAGGGCCTGGATTCACATCTACATCACCAGAGCAAAAGAGGAGGAGTAGGATAAAGGTACGGCTAAAAGCAATGAGAATTGGTCGTCTAGAACGTCTGGAACAGAGAGTAAAAGGAGGTTTCTGGGGGCGATTAAATAGCTTCAAGGTATAATGTACAGACAAAGCTAGGGTAGGATGTGAATACAGTGGAGGTAAACCTATGTATTGAGTGATGATGAGAGAGATATTGTCTCTAGAAACATCATTGAAACCAGGAGATGTCATCGCATGTGTGGGTGGTGGAACTAATAGGTTGGATAAGGTATAGTGAGCAGGACTAGAGGCTCTACAGTGAAATAAGCCAATAAACACTAACCAGAACAGCAATGGACAAGGCATATTGACATTAAGGAGAGGCATGCTTAGTCGAGTGATCAAAAGGGTCCAGTAAGTAATGAGGTTGGTTGGGGTCACGGCGATTCAGACAGCCATCGGTAGCAAGCTAGCATAGGATGGAGGTCTGTTTTTAGCCACCTTGTGCGTTTCCGTCGATAGGATTAGTGGGGTTCCGTGTGGTAGAGGGGATCAATCCAATTCACCAAAAAAATAGATATAGTTATAGAGGCCCCAGAAAGATAGATGTCCGATAGATCTATTCAGATAGCAGCCGATAAGACAGCTAACGTTTAGCGGACCGCAGATGGGCTTTCAGGTAACGTCGCGACGGAGGAGCCAGCCGGATAACTCCCTCGGGCAGATAACGTCGGTAGTCCAGTTTTGAAGGCCCGGTGGGTCTCCGCGTTGGCAATAAAACTGGTCCGGATAGGTGATTGTAGCCCAGGAGTGACTGATGGAACTCTTCAGCTGGATAGCTCCGGAATAATTGATGTTTGCTCCGGGATCGACATTTCTTTTTTTAAATAAATTGGTGAGGCGGGTTGCAGGAGAGTGTTTTGAAGATGAGTTTATGGAATATAAAAATATATATAAAAAGGTATGCGAAGAAAGTTGTAAATATATATATATACGGGACACGACAAGACGAGGACAAAAGATGTCTGACTGCTATGCCATCTTTGTGACAATGTGGATTGACTGGATTCTGGACTTCAAGACCGCACGCAGGTGGTGAGGGTAGGCACCAACACATCTGCTACGTTGACCCTTAACACTGAGTCCTCTCAGGGGTGCTTGCTTAGTTCCCTCCTGTACTCCCTGTTCACCCATGACTGTGTGGCTGCACACAATTCCAACACCATCATTAAGTTTGCCAATGACTAGATGGTGGTAGGCCTGATCATAGACGAGGATGAGACAGCCTATAGGGAGGAGGTCAGAGACCTGGCAGTGTGGTGTCAGTACAACAACTTCTCCCTCAACGTCAGCAAGACAAAGGAGCTGATCGTGGACTACAGGAAACAGAGGACCGAGCACGCCATTCACATTGACAGGGTTGTAGTGGAGATCTTCAAGTTCCTTAGTGTCCACACCATTAAGGACCAATTATGGTCCAGGCACACCAACACAGCCATTAAGAGGGCACAAAAACAACTCTTCCCTCTCAGGAGGCTGAAAAGATTTGGCATGGGCCTTCAGATCCTCAAAATGTTATACAGCTGCACCATTGAGAACATCTTGACTGGCTACATCAAGGCTTGGTGTGGCAACTGCTTGGCATTCGACAGCAAGGCACTGCAGTAATGCATTAATCCCAGTACATCACTTGGGCCGGGTTCCCTGCCATACAGGACCTCTATAATCCCAAGTGGGGCAGCGGTCTAAGGCACTGCATCTCAGAGCTAGAGACGTCACTACAGACCCTGGTTTGATTCCAGGCTGTATCACAACCAGCCGTGATTGGGAGTCCCATAGGGCGGCGCACAATTGGCCCAGCGTTGTCCAGGTTTGGCTGAGGTAGGCCATCATTGTAAATAAGAATTTGTTCTTAACGGACTTGCCTAGTTAATTAAAGGTTAAATAAATATACCAGGCGATGTCAGAGGAAGGCCCTAAAAATTAACAAAGACTACAGCCTGCCAAGTCATAGACTGTTCTCTCTGCTACCGCACGGCAAGTGATACCAGAGCGCCAAATCTGGAAACAAAAGGCTCCTGAACATCTTCTACCCCAAGCTCTAAGACTCGTGAACAGTTCATCAAATGGTTACCTGGACTATTTGCATTGACCACTTGCTTATGTTGCATTGGCTCTATGCACACACTCACACATACTACACTGACACTCCAACACACACATGCATATTGCCACACACACACACACACACACACACACACACACACACACACACACTTCACACAAGCTGCTGCTACTCCGTTTATTATATATCCTGATTGTCTAGTCACTTTTACCCCTACCTACATGTACCCATTACCTCAACCATCTCAACTACCTCGTACCCCTGCACATTGATACCGGTAATCCTTGTAAATAGTGACGGTATTGTTAGTTTATTGTTTTAATATATCATTTTTTTTGTGTGCACATTTTCTTACTTTTTAACTCTGCATTTTGAGGAAAGGGCTCGTAAGTAAGCACTTCAGAGTAAAGACTACACCTGTTGTATTCGGCGCATGTGATAATAAAAATACTGTTTTATTTCATTTGACCTCGACAGCCTATCCAAATTATTCTTCATCGTATTATAATCTTCTTCTTCTTCTATTGACCAAACTGAATAATCGGGGGAGAAGGGGCTTGGTCAGGGAGGTGAACAAGAACCCTATGATCATTCTGACAGAGCTCCAGAGTTCCTCTGTGGAGATGGGAGAACCTTCCAGAAGGACAACCATCTCTGCAGCACTCCACCAGTCAGGCCTTTATGGTAGAGTGGCCACTGTTGTGTTATCAGCAAACTTAATGATGGTGTTGGAGTCATGCCTGGCCATGCAGTTGTGGGTGAACAGGGAGTACAGGAGGGGACTGAGCACGCACCCCTGGGGAGCTCCAGTGTTGAGGATCAGCGTGGCAGATGTGTTGCTACCTACCCTCGCCACCTGAGGGCGGCCTGTCAGGAAGTCCAGGATCCAGTTGTAGAGTGAGGTGTTTAGTCCGAGGATCCTTAGCTTGGTGATGAGCTTTGAGGGTACTATGGTGTTGAACGCTGAGCTGTAGTCAATGAACAGCATTCTCACCTAGCTGTTCCTTTTGTCCAGCTGGGAAAGGGCAGTGTGGAGTGCAATAGAGATTGCATCATCTGTGGATCTGTTTGGGCGGTATGCAAATTGGAGTGGGTCTAGAGTTTCTGGGATAATGGTGTTGATGTGAGCCATTACCAGCCTTTCAAAGCACTTCATGGCTATGGACGTGAGTCCTACGGGTCTGTAGTCATTTAGGCAGGTTGCCTTTGTGTTCTTGGGTACAGGGACTATGGTGGTCTGCTTGAAGCATGTTGGTATTACAGACTCAATCAGGGACATGTTGAAAATGTTGAAAACAATGTGTGTAGATTGATGAGAGAAAAAAACAATTTAATCAATTTTAGAATAAGGCTGTAACGTAACAAAATGTAATGTACAGTATAACTCTCACAGTGAGGAGAAACAATGCTTTATCTATCCCCTTTGTGCCGCTTGTGGGAGTCCATCCGTTTGTTTCAATAGGAAGCATGATAGATGCAGAGCTACGAATATGATACACAATATGATACACAAATCTATAGGAACGGGAACTGCATTTCTTAGGTTCTCCCAGATAGCTATTCATCTTGCTGCCTTGGACATGTATCCACACCACTACCGATGGAAATTATTAGCCAAGAAAGGCCCGGTTTTCTGTTTTATTTTATTTGACAGCCTATTGGAATTCTCCCACAACCTTTTTCCAACTTTGTTTGACACTGCAGTGTCACAAGAGGGAAAATAGTCCTGAATTCTATACAGAAATGTAATTACACTAATGTTTTATGTATTACACCTACTCACTGCAACAGCAAACAAACAAAACTATGACCCTCAGTGCTTGGCTCAGTCCCTCTGGCACAGACACACACAAGAAAGAGGCTGTTGTGTCTGATGAATACAGTTGAAGTCAGAAGTTTACATACACCTTAGCCAAATACATTTAAACTAATTTTTCACAATTCCTGACATGTAATCCTAATAAAAATTCCCTGTCTTAGGTCAGTAAGGATCACCACTTAATTTTAAGAATGTGAAATGTCAGAATAATAGTAGAGAGAATGATTTATTTAAGCTTTTATTTATTTCATCACATTCCCAGTGGGTCTGAAGTTTACATACACTCAATTAGTATTTGGTAGCATTGCCTTTAAATTGTTTAACTTGGGTCAAACATTACGGGTAGCCTTCCACAAGCTTTCCACAATAAGTTGGGTGAATTTTGGCCCATTCCTCCTGACAGAGCTGGTGGAACTGAGTCAGGTTTGTAGGCCTCCCTGCTCGCACATGCTTTTTCAGTTCTGCCCACACATTTTCTATAGGATTGAGGTCAGGACTTTGTGATGACCACTCCAATACCTTGACTTTGTTGTCCTTAAGCCATTTTCCCACAACTTTGGAAGTATGCTTGGGGTTATTGTTCATTTGGAAGCTTTAACTGATGTTGTCACGCCCTAGAGCTCCTTTTTTCTCTATGTTTGTTAGCTCAGGGTGTGACTCGGGTGGGAAGTCTATGCTTTTTATTTCTTTGTTTTGGCCAGGTATGATTCTAAATCAGGAACAGCTGTCTATCGTTGTCTCTGATTGGGAATCATACTTAGGCAGTCCTTTTTTCCTCTTTCATTTGTGGGATCTTATTTTTGCATTGGTTGTTATTTTGCCCTGCAGAACGTCATGTTCGTATTTCATTTTGTTGTTGTCTGTGTTCATTATAAAATAAATAGAATGAACACGTACCCCCTGCCCTTTGGTCCACTTCTTCCCATGACGATTGTGACAGATGTCTTGAGATGTTGTGTCAGTATATCCACATAATTTTCCTGCCTCACTATTTTGTGAAGTGCACCAGTCCCTCCTGCAGAAAGCACCCCCACAACATGATGCTTCCACCCCCGTGCTTCACTGTTGGGATGGCGTTCTTTGGCTTGCAATCCTCCCCTTTTTTCCTCCAAACATAACGATGGTCGCATTTTTATGGCGGTTTTGGAGCAGTGGCTTCCTCCTTGCTGATCGGCCTTTCAGGTGATGTCGATATAGGACTCGTTTTACTGTGGATATAGATACTTTTGTATCTGTTTCCTCCAGCATCTTCACAAGGTCCTTTGCTATTGTTCTGGTATTGATTTGCACTTTTCGCACCGAAGTACGTTCATCTCTAGCAGACAAAATGCGTCTCCTTCCTGAGCGGTATGGCGGCTGGGTGGTCCCATGGTGTTTATACATGCGTACTATTGTTTGTACAGATGAACGTGATACCTTCAGGTTTTTGGAAATTGCTCCCAGAGATGAAACAGACTGTGGATGTCTACAATTTTTTTCGGAGGTCTTGGCTGATTTCTTTAGATTTTACCATGATGCCAAGCAAAGAGGCACTGACTTTGAAGGTAGGCCTTGAAATACATCCACAGGTACACCTCCAATCAGAACCTTCTAAAGCCAGGACATAATTTTCATGGAATTTTCATGGAAATTTCATGGAATCATGGAATTTTGCACAGTCAACTTAGTGTATTTAAACTTTTGACTCACTGGAATTGTGATTCAGTGAATTATAAGGGAAATAATTTGTCTGTAAACAAATGTTGGAAAAATGACTTGTGTCATGCACAAAGTAGAACCGACTTGCCAAAACTATAGCTTGTTAACAAGAAACTAGTGGATCGTGAAAAACGAGTTTTAATGACTTTAACCTAAGTGTATGTAAAATTCCGACTTCAACTGTATATATATGGCTCAAATCTCAACGGCAATAAATATTTTGAATCACTAATTGTGACACTAGGCATCATTTGAGTGTTGTCACCATTTCACCAGTCGTCGCAACTTACTTTCAAAGTACTTCATGTTGTTTTCCACTCTCTACTCTTTTTCCCAAACTACTGAAATTATTTTATCCAGTAATGACAACATGGCGTTGTATCTGTGATGACCTAAATAAATCACTAGTATCTCTCATTTGGAAACCACTCTGGCAGCAGTACAAGTTGCTACGCTCGCTCTTAGATTATGAAGGCCTTTGAACTAGTTTCCCCCGACACCCAGACTGGTTATTAATTAATCCATTCTTTTGAGAAGAGAGAGAGTTCTCATTATCATCCCGGCATCAGAGCGTCCCGTGCGAGAGAGTCGCCAAACGAAAAGTCGTTGGTTTCACGCTACTGTCTCCACAAGCCTGTCAAATTAAGGGGGTCCTCTCACTACACTTTGAGGTACACTCTACAAAATAACAGAATCAATTAATTATGTAAGATCTTCTCTAAATATTGCATTCATAGCAGAGGGAACCAGTATCCCATATGCATAAGCTACAGTGCCTTCTCTTTCCTACTTGTGTTCTTGAAATCAATCAAAAAGACCTCACAATGGCACAATACAACAGAGATAAACACAGCTTGTTCAGTTCCAGACCCCACAATCACACTGAACTGTTCTTCAGACCGTGGAACTCTGCTGTGTTTTCTTAGAGAATGGCCTGAAGGAGACGAGGGAGGAGAGAGGAGACGATCATTGATGATTGAATGAGATGCGTGCTTGGACTGGAGAGTGGCTGGGGCCGGATAACATCAAGGGTTCTTGGAAGATGGCCGCAGTTCTGGGAAGTGGGAAGAAAAATAACGTCCATGGGATGGTGAATCTTATACCTTATGTTTTTCAAAAATAGTTTCAGTTCAGTTCCAGACGTAAACATTCTGTTTTTAAAGACCGGAAATTATTTATAGATCTTATTACGCCACATGTAACAAATGATTGGGCAAACATCTAACTAGCGTATCAATAACCCATAGCTTCCTCAGCAACAACAGTAATAGACAGCACTCTCTGAAATGCATGCAAAAACGTGAGCCAATATGTAGCAGTCAAATGAAATAAATTGTTTTGTGAATACATCAAATATTCCGCATTCCATTAGTTTAACAGCTAATCACTTTTTTTGCCACACTGTTTATTTTATTGACCTAATTTTATCAGATGCAGATCCCTGCTATTTTTCTGCATTCTTTTGTATAGTTCTGCCCACCTTTCTCCCTGCAAGGCAAAATACAAAGATAATTAAATTGTGCCCAACAGGATGCTGATCAAACCCATATTCAAATTGGAGATGAAGTCGCACGGTTGGCAGTGAATCTTAATGTTCTGCCTAGATAAACCCTAATTGTTACCATTATAATTCGGGGAATAGCAACAACCGTGCTTCAGTGTGCTGCTATGAGAAATAGTGTACAGCTGTTCTAGAACAACATGGAATCTATCCACCATTCCAGAGGGTGCATTGTGATAGAACACTAATTGATTTACTCAGTATTACACTACTGAGTTCTGATGAAAGAAAACAAAATGCCAAGGTTAACATTGTAAACACATCTTCAAATAACCAGAGGGATCCAGCCTGGCGGCTAAAAGCGTTGGGCCAGTAATCTAAAGGTTGCTGGTTCAAATTCCAAAACAACAACTGCTCCCCAGGTGCTGATGATGTCGATTAAGACAGCCTACCCGCACCTCTCTGATTCAGAGGGGTTGGGTTAAATGTGGAAGGCACATGTATTAAGTTGAATGCATTCAGTTGTGCAACTGACTAGGTATCCCCCTTTCCGTGGTATAAATGACAAACACATCAAAACACAGAGGTGCTTAGCCTTCAATCATTTACAAAAATTTAAAGATAATCATTTTACTTCATGGATTTGGGGGTGTGTTAGTACATAAAACGATACACCCTAGAAGGCCCGAAGACTATGTGTTCACTTAGAAGAGTTAACCTAATTTGTACAGACGTGCTTATCCCCATTAGCCATTTTTAACATTTGTGACATTACTAAATCTTGATGTGTCATTAAATAATATCCACTGTAAGAAATAATGGAGAATCCAGGGTGTTAGGGTGTGAGAGGTGATCCAATGAAAGGCTGCTGGCAACAGTGGAATACAAAGTTCAAGTAACTTCAAAGGGGCATTTTTCATGCAATAACCAATCTTACTGTATGTAAGAATGATTGCATAAATCAGTGGTTGTTTCCCAAATGGCACGCTATTCCCTTTATAATGCACTACTTTGGTCAAAATCAGTGCACTACATAGGGAATAGGGTGCCATTTGTGAGCAATACAATGCCTCAGTGAAATAATTTTCCATAATGCCATAAAGTTCAAACGGTGACAGTCGATGATAAAGAACCACTGATTACAGCACCGTAATCTCGATGACCTCACGCACACTCATTCCAACTCATGTCTCTTCTTGAATGAGGCACTTATACTGCTTAACTTGAGTCTTTGTTGTGATGATGGAAGGACAACTCCAATCTCGTAAACAAATTTTGTGGTCAAGGAGTAAAGATGTGTCCTCTGATTGCTTCAAACAGGGGCAGCTTCCAGACACTCCATGAATCCCAGGTTAACCAAAAAAAAGAGAGTGATAGAACCCAGACTTGCACTTGTGCACACACATACACACACACACTACCACATGCATTTCGCTACAACCAAAATAACATCTGCTAAACACGTATGTGACCAATACAATTTGATTTGATTGAGTCCCAGGTTAACCACAATAAGAGTTAGAGATTCTCTTCCAACCAGAAGCGCCTCTCTAATCAGCCGGCGGCCCACTGCAAGACGGTAATCACATCCTTAGGTAAAGTAGTGCATTGTGGGTTTTAAAGAGCAAGTGAGGGCAAAACCATATACCAAAGCCATAACCTCAAAGAAAATACACACAAATCAGAGCTCCCATTATCTAATTGAAAATATGTTAAGATCTTGGCAAGGTGGACTTGACTTATTCTTTGAAGGAAAGGATATGTATGTGTGTATATATAGAATCAGCAAAGATTCATTGGCGTAATCATTCCACATGTTCACCATCTGTTGTTAGGGATGGAGGTTGAGGGCTGGCCATCAGCTCGTACAAACACAGCCATTCTGGAAGGGCTCAACTCAGCATCCAGGCAGCATTCGTTCAATTTCTCTTTTGCCATTAATCCATTACTGTTGTCCACGCTGCACAATGGCTGCCTCGATGCCAGACACAGTGTTGTATTGGGAAGAGCAAACTCTCTGGCGCCTGCAGTACCCACCCCCCTTGAACAGTGTGTGTGTGTGTGTCCACCAGCGCCAATGAAAACAAATGCACTCAGCACAAACATATGTAAACTCTGGCCCATGCCAGAGGAGTCTCAGTGTGGAAAGTGTCAATAATTATGTGATATTAGAGGCCTGACTGCTTTGTGTGTTATTGGTGTATTAGTGATGTAATATAGACAGCAGAGGACCATAGAGAAGTGTAATCAAAATAAGACCATCCTTTGTTTACATCTATTTCCACTGCAATAGAGCTATAAGGAAAAGTGAAACAAGTAAATCTATAGGCAAACACCGTTTCATATCATTGTCAAATTTCATTTCACTTTAAAGTCAATCAAAAATGTGTAAGGTTGTCAAAACAGATGGGCTTATTTTATGCAAATGACCATCATGCTCTGATTTTTAATTGGCAAAGACCAAGGTGCCAGACGATGCAGGTGGCAAGGCATTGTAGTAGCTAGCACTTTATTTTGTCACATACTGCGAGAGAATTATACATTCCACCCTGAACTGCATTGGCACTGCCATCTGTATGCTGAGAGCATCAGGCTCTGTGTAATCTCACTGTTTCTCAAAGCTCGGCCAGCTGAAAATAATGTAACACAGTAACCTCTGGTTTTAATACTAGAACAACCTCTGACAGGTAAGGAAAATGAGTCTTGTCCGAAGTCCATGGGTCTCTCTTCAATTTTGCCCTAAACATTGGCATAACAATGGCCGTAGCAGTTGACATACAGCACAAACAGATCTGGGACTAGAATAAATTAACTTGGCTGCTCTGATTAGCTGTGCTTCTAGAGTGTGTCAATGTAATTAAGGAATATGATCTGAATGGCACCTGGCCTGGATAGGTCTGTTCAAGTTCCCTCCTCAAGGCTTGGACATTGAATGAACCTCTGTATATACTGAACAAAAACATAAATGCAACATGCAAAAATGTCAAAGATTTTACTGAGTTACAGTTTATATAAGGAAATCAGTCAATTGAAATACATTCAATAGTCCCTAATCTATGGATTTCAAATGACTGGGAATACAGATATGCATCTGTAGAAAAAAAGGTAGGGACGTGGATCAGAAAAAACGGAAAACTAGTCAGTACCTATTGTGACCACCATTTTCATCATGCAGCGTGACACATCTCCTTTGAATAGAGTTGATCAGGCTGTTGATTGTGTCCCGTGGAATGTTGTCCCACTCGTCTTCAATGGCTGTGCGAAAATGCTGGATATTGAAGGGAACTGGAACTTGCTGACATACACGTCGATCCAGAGCATCCCAAACGTGCTCATGTCTGGTGAGTATGCAAGCCATGGAATAACTGGGTCATTTCAGCTTCCAGGAATTGTGTACAGATCCTTGGGACATGGGGCCGTGCATTATCATGCTAAAACATGAGGTGATGGCGAAGGATGAATGGCACGCAATGAGCCTCAGGATCTTGTCACGTCATCTCTGTGCATTCAAATTGTCATCGCTAAAATTAAATTGTGCTCGTTGTCCGTAGCTTATGCCTGCTCATGCCATAAATCCAACGCCACCATGGAGGGCACTCTGTTCATAATGTTACAATCAGCAAAACACTTGCCCACACGATGCCATACACATTGTCTGCGGTTGTGAGGCCAGTTGGTCGTACTGCCAAATTTTCTAAAACAACATTATGGTATGGATGTTATTGTAGAGAAATGAACATTCAATGATTTGCCAACAGCTCTGGTGGATATTCCTGCAGTCAACATGCCAATTGCATGCTCCCTCAAGACATCTGTGGAATTGTGTTGTGTGACAAAACTTTAGAGTGGGCTTTTATAGTCCCCAGCACAAGCCGCACCTGTGTAATGATCATGCTGTTTAATCAGCTTCTTGATATGCAACACCTGTGAGGTGGATGGATTATCTTGGCAAAGGAGAAATACTCACTATAAATGAGCTTATGTATGGAACTTTTCTGGGATATTTTACTTCAGGTCATGAAGCATGGGATCAACAGTTTACATGTTGCGTTTATAGATTTTTCAGTATACTATAACAAAGGAAACTTGTGTTTGAATCCAGCACGGGAACAAACTTGGTGCCTGATTGGGCAAAATTCTCTCCTATCAGGTCTGATTAAAGGCCTGGTTTTTGGACACCGACCAGATATGCTTAAGGATTAAATAAATAAGAGGAAGTCCTAAGAAGTCATTGGCCTTTTCCACAGAATAAGATGAGGGTTTGAAGTTTGATTTGGTTTCATCCCCAAAGATCAATTGTGGTAAAAATGTGCTCTTGGTCGGTCAGTCTGTTGGATTAGGTTCTGGATGTTATCAATTATTTTCTTCCTGAAATGTCTGTTCCCTGGTCATCCCTCATCTGGTGACTAATGGAATCAAAGGAAATTATGGGATTAATTATTGGCACGTACCAAAACATACCAGGACCATTTCACTTCCTCTCCGATGTTGCTCCCTGAACTTAAATTACATCTCAGAGATTATCCATTGTCAAAATTCATGTTAGCATCAATCAATATCATCTATTTTTCTTCCTGGATCTAGGTAGTCCAGAAAATTGATTTTTTTGGAGTGGGGTATTTCCTAAGACAAATCCTCAAAGACACAACCTCTCTCTCTTTTTGGACCAACAGCGATCTTAACCAGGAGGCCAAATGTAAATTTCAGTCAACCTTGGAGTACCTGCATATACTGTAATATTGTTGCAGCACAGCACTGTTACAGTGATAGGCCTACACTGTGTATCTGGATAGAAAAGTAGCTTGTTCTTGCTGCACGTCTGGCTGCTAGCCTTGCAGAGAGTAATGAGGCGTGTGGTAACAGTGCAGGCCATGATCGTGATCTGAGCATGATTTGGCCTCTCTGTGGGCCATCTAGGGTAAACTCTGCAAATAAATGATGGTCTCTTTGAGTCTCAGTGACACACCCTCACACACAACCTGCTACATCAGTAGGTTAAAAGGGATATACATATTTAGCTTTTGACTGTCTCAGGAGACCCCTTTCCCAAAACTACAAACACGATTAAGTGCAAGGACTCCATAGATGTGGTTTGAAACTCAGGACTGACTAAGCTTATACTGGTGCCGGATTTATTTAGGGCTCTCTGAAAACATGTACAGTGATTCAGGACCAACATTTAGCCACGGCATTGATTCCTCCCATTTTCATAAAAACATGCCTCCAAACCCAACTGAAGCTGTTCCCAGAAATGAAATGATTGCATTAAGGCTAACATTAGTACCTGCTTGCGAATCCATTGTGTGCCATGCCTGGCTTTAATTGCTGATGAACTCCATGCTTCCTAGGATTGTTGGAAGAAGGAAAAACATTTCAGTGTGTGTGTGTATAGTTACAGTATGTATCCTAGGGCTTATGAGATAACACAGAACATTTAAAAAAAAGAAACAGCAGCTAACATGTGAGCTGAGATGATTAATAACAAACTCCATTATTGAAAGGCCTCACTCATAACATTTTTTACTCTCTCCCCACATAAACAACAACCCTGGGGGTAGAACACAGAGGAATGTAAGCTTTGAAACACCTATGAGGCCTTCAATTAATCCTGAGAGCATGTTATGTTACAGATCCAGGTTGTGTTCCCTCAATAAAACATGTCTGGTTGGCTCCCTGCTGGTGGAAACTGGGGAATGGCGGCTGACAAAAGAAACACAGCTGAATTCATACAAGCTGCATACAGGCTTCATACGAGCCACAAAGAGGATTCAGAAGACTTTCGCTAGGCTTTGATTCTCCCCATTAAAAAATATAAAACAGGGATTTTTTTTTTGAACAATGGGGGTGCAGATATGAAACAGACAATCATAATATCGGTCAAAAATATACAATTCCCAGTTTATGCTACAAAAACAACTGTATAAGGTTATATAGGTTAAATAGGTTATACTTGACTCAACATTCCATGATGTACATTAAGGCATTGTTGGCAAAATAGATGCATGCAGTTCAATGCATTATTAACATAATTCACCAATACCTTTCTTGGTAGTCCCAAAAACACCCGTTGAATATGATTGGTGTGAGTAAACATTGGCAAGAACAAGTGATTTAGTCACGAACGCACTAGATAACATGTAAACAGCCTAACCAGCTCTGCTCGGGTGAGGAAAATGGTCAGAGTGAGGTGTTCTCTCAATTGTGTCTGGAAGTAGCTAGCTAGCCAACTTCAGCCAGTTAGCTTGGGTGCTTGGTTGGGACAAGCATGCATTGGGAGGCAAGCTGCAGAAGGACGAGTGGGCTACTTATTAATCCCCATCTTTTATCAGTGCAATTTTAATGGCAAACTAGCTGAAAAAGTTTGCTAATATTTATCTAATGTTCCTTTGTTAGGTTTTTAGCTCATCTTGCTATGGCTTGTATTAGTTGTTGATCATGTTGATGTGCATATAGGGAAATATAGCCTACATTTTAATGGTTGTTTGATCAATAGGACTCTATATTTCCAAAATGTAAGAGGACTACTGTGGTATTTACATATTTGCAACAATCCATTCAGGTGTACTTTGTGGCTTTTACCAAATGCGTTCTAATGATCTAAAGTTGTGCTGTTGCAACTGCCTGTAAACACACAGTCCAGTTCAAACTGAAGGATGACAGGACCATGTGGCAAATGGCTAGTTTGCATAAAGGCCAACTGTACCTCTGACTGGCTAGCCTCTGGTCCTGGATGAAACAGATTTTTTTATGAAATTGTATTTGCCGCGGTGTCTATTAATTGTCCAAACACATGGCCGCTTTCACATTCTATATTACTATAGCATTTTCACCAATGACTTAGAATGTTTGGGAATTATGTATACAGTACTAAGAATTTATGAAAACGTGAAAAATGACCATATCTTAGTGCTTGCTTGTCAGAAGTTGTAAAAAAAAAAAAGAAAAAAAAAGAGTGTCATTCTTCTTGGTGGTGTGTATGAACAGATTATAACAAGATTTCATGTTGCTAAAATGGTGTCAGTTTAAACAATTGTCTAATCTACCAAATTTTCCGGACATTGTTTTTGTAAAAGCATACTACATAGAAAAACTCAGATTGCTTCGAATTAGAAGGACCTTTGGTACTTGTAGAAATTGGTTGATAGCATAGTTTCAGTTCACAAATAGCATTTTGAAAGCTTTTTGGAAGCATAATACACTGCGATATTTGTGGAGTGCACCTGGACAATGCTCATTAAATGCTAGGGTGAAAGCTCTCAGAAGGCACTCACACGCATGGTTGGATAGGACCAATCACCCTTGTGAATCACTGCAGTAAAAAGGATGGCTACGGAGCTACTCAAGTGACTTGTTCATTCGAGAAGCAGGTCCTCTTTCTGATTGTTTTGACATTGGGTCAAGCCAACTGCCTAAAGCCTCAGCTGCTAGTGTCAATATAACTTATATTTAGCCCATATGATTGATTAAACCTACTTCAATGTCAAACTCAACTCGTTTATATTGTAATTGAAAAGGGAAGGAAAGTACTATGTAACATGATTGAGCAATACGTGACACCTACTCTCAAAATAGCCATCAGCCTCCTCTGTGAAGCGCAACTAACTTTGGCATTTAGGTCCAGCCATAATTATGTATATCTTCTATTACTTCCTGGATTGTAGTGTCAAGTTTTAACAGGGTAGATATGTGTCCCAAATGCCACCCTATTCCCTATTCCCTATGCCACCCTAGTGCCCTAGATTTGACCAGAGCCCTATACACCTTGGTCAAAAGTAGTGCACTATAAAATAAATATTCACAACTCAAAGGAGAGACAGGCAAGCATGTGTGTTTCATTACTTTAACCTTTATGCATCCCTGTTGGGTTTATGAACGATATACTGTACCTGCATCACTCCCTCGTGACTTGTTAGCCAGGTGTACATTAGAAAGGAATTTGCCATGCTATGTCTGGTGATAATTGGTAATCAAGCTGGTGTAAGCTTCACTTTATCAACTGCTTAATTCCTTATGCAGATTGCAAGGTCAGCGACCTTACACAGACAGGGGCACCCTATTTCCTACATAGTGCACTTCTTGTAGGCAATATGGTGTAATTTGGGACACAGGCAGTGTCTGGCTGACTCGAGTCAAAGTGAACACGTTTGTGATTTTGTGAAGAAATTTGAAATACATATTCTTCAGAGACCAATTGAATGTGTTTCTGTTTTTTAGGCTAGCTAGATGGAGGATCTGAATAAATTAGTCAGATAGTTTGAATAGAAATGTTCAAGGTCAATTGAAAGCAATCAGGTTGTTTCCACCTTTTACAATGCTAATTAACAAGTTATCTTTTTGTCAACAAAAAAACATTTTCTCTTTGTCAGTTTTAAAAATACCAGTTCAAGTGTATTCTGTTTCTGCAATCAATTTCTTTCCTATCAAACAGTTGGCATTTTAACAATTAATGGGCCCTGTAGTGTAAATAAAAGTACATTTGATCCATTGTTCAAAACCAGTGGAGGCTGCTGAGGGGAGGATGGCTCATAATAATGGCTGGAATGGAAATTTATGAATGTGTGTTTGATGCCATTTAATTTTGGACATTATTATGAGCCGTCCTCCCCTTAGCAGCCTCCACTGTTCAAAACACTGTTTAACCTTAACCACCACAACTGAACCTGCTCGTGTTAAAGGTAAAAGAGAAACAAAGGAGTGGGAGAATCCAGCTCTTAGCTGTAGATGGGGGTGTGAAGGGAGAATCCAGCTCTTAGCTGTAGATGGGGGTGTGGGTAGTGTAGCAGGATCAAGGGTGTGGGGTTTCCATGTCACCAAGTTCAATAAATGTATAACTTCCCCCACTTTCTCAATGACTCCATGTGGCCCGTTCCATCGGGCCAAAAACTTACATTCTGAGGTGGCGACCAACACCAACACTTTGTCTCCTGGCTGAAAGTCCCTTCGTTGTGCCCCTCTGTTGTACACCCTCGCTTGAGCCTCCTGGACCTCCACCATGTGTTCCCATACCAGGGGCCACAGGGTTGCCATCCTCTCTCATGTCTCCTACGTGTTCCACCAAGGTTCGGTGGGGCAACAGTTCCGAGGCTTCTTTAGCCACGTCCAGCAGTCTTCGGGGTCGTCTTCCGTACAGGAGTTCGAAGGGAGAGAATCCGGTTGAAGTTTGGGGCACTTCTCGGATCAACAACATTAGGTAGGGTAGCAACTGGTCCCAATTCTTTCCATCACCTTCAGGGTTTGATTGAACCTTTCCCCCAATCCATCAGTCGGAGGGTGATACACTGAGGTGTTCAACTGGGTTATTTAGCTTGCACAGATCCTTCATGATTCGTGACATGAATGGGTTAGCCTGGTCGGTCAATATCTCATCAGGAATGCCTGCTCGGGGGAACAGCACATCCATATATCTAACGTGCGATTCCCTTGGTGACCATGTTGCGCACAGGGGAATGGTTTCCGGGTACCTGGGGGCATAATCCAAAATCACCCGCATGTATTGGTTTCCTCGGTTGCACTTGGGTAGAGGTCCCACCAAGTCCATTGCAATCCTGCTGAAAGAAAATGAAATAATGGGTAGGGGAATTAAGGAACTGCAGAAATGGGGTTTTGGAGCCACTTCCTGGCACTCAGAGCAACTGTGGTAGTATTCATCCACTGCTTTCTTCACCCCTGGCCAGTAAAATTGTGTCTTAATTCTGTCTAAGGTCTTTTCCACCCCTAGGTGAGCCCCAAGAAGGTGAGAGTGCGCCAACTGCAGGACAGAGGGTACAAAGGGACGGGGTAGCAACAAGAACTCCAGACATTCATTATTCTTTTTCACGACCTGATGCAGAAACGTATTTTTCTATAGAGAAATGGGGTATGTTATTTTATTTTTACTTACTTTTTACTTCCTCCACAGGCTTGCCATCCACTATGGTCACCTGCTGGAGAGCGCTGGCCAAGTTGGGATCCTCCAGTTGGGCCATGCCGAACCGGCCCGCTAGGAAGACGGGCTCTGGTGCCACCTCATGGTCAATTGGGAACATGTCTTCCAGACTTGCCACCTTTCCCTCCAGTCTGGCTTCAGTGTCCCCCTCTGAAAAGGGTTCGGTTGATGCCTGTGGATCCACTTCCCTCCTTCTGGTGTCCCTCCCACCACTCCGACTTCAGCCTCCCTTCTGGTTCCCCATGGTTCTCCACAGTTGGAGGAACTCTAGCACATGCGCACAAGTAAACAATATGAATTAACCCATTCATCACAGTAGGTGATGGAGGAGATATCATAATCTCTACAAGAGAGACAAGATACTGAGGGAGATTTGGATGGAAACACACTGTTGGCTGTGATGAAGCACTGCCCACTGTAGATGGCTGTGAAATTAGCAACAATGGCCTAGATTCAATCCGATCAAGCGTTAACGGGCGATAGCGTACAGCCACATTGGCAGTGTTGGAGGTGGAACTGCTTTGGAGCTGTGAAACTGGTGAGCAGATGCTCTTGTGCTCATTGTCACAAAGCCCCACAATCCCATTTGTCCCACTCGGGTTAGAAGTTGAGAACAAGAACGTGTAGAATACATATAAATAATTACTCAACTTAATTACATCTCACATTCCAGTCTTTGAACTTGTAAACAAGGAGAGCTTTACATCAAAACATGCTGAAATCAAGTATAACATGCTGTCAATATTTTACTGAATTAGATGACAATTAACCTCTAGCGATGAGCAATCCCGTATCCGGGAGCGTAATCATAGCCTCAAGCTCATTACCATAACGCAACGTTTCCTATTCATGAAAATCACAAATGAAATTAAATAAATATATTCAAACAAAAGCATAGCCTTTTGTTAACAACACTGTCATCTCAGATTTTCAAAATATGCTGTTCAACCAAAGCTACACAAGCATTTGTGTAAGAGTATTGATAGCCTAGCATAGCATTAAGCCTAGCATTCAGCAGGCAACATTTTCACAAAAACAAGAAAAGCATTCAAATAAAATAATTTACCTTTGAAGAACTTCGGATGTTTTCAATGACGAGACTCTTAGTTAGATAGCAAATGTTCATTTTTTCCAAATAGATTATTTGTGTAGATGAAATAGCTCCGTTTTGTTCATCACGTTTGGCTAAGAAAAAGACCGGAAAATGCAGTCACTTACAACGCCAAACTTTTTTCCAAATTAGCTCCATAATATCGACAGAAACATGGCAAACGTTGTTTAGAATCAATCCTCAAGGGGTTTTTCCACATATATATTCGATAAACTATCAGTGGTGGCAGTTGGCTTCTCATCAGAAGCAAACGGAAAAATACTGCAGCTGGAGATTACGCAATAGTTGCAACGGAGGACACCAAGCGACCACCTGGTAGATGTAGTCTCTTATGGTCAATCTTCCAATGATATGCCTACAAATACGTCACAATGCTGTAGACACCTTGGGGAAAACGTGGAAAACGTAGGCTGACTCCTAGCTCCTTCACAGCCATATAAGGAGTCATTGGAATGAGGCGGTTTCAAAAAATGCGGCACTTCCTGATTGGTTTTTATCTGGGTTTCGCCTGTAACATCAGTTCTGTGGCACTCACAGACAATATCTTTAAAGTTTTTGGAAACGTCAGAGTGTTTTCTTTCCAAAACTGTCAATTATATGCATAGTCGAGCATCTTTTCGTGACAAAATATCTTGTTTAAAACGGGAACGTTTTTCATCCCAAAATTAAAAGAGCGCCCCCTATATCGAAGAAGTTAAAGGAGCATGCTTGTTACAATGAAACAACTGAACAAAATATTTCAGACAAATGCAGAGCTTTTTGTAATGGTAAACTGCTATCATAATTTTGTTGAATTAGATGGTGAACTTTCCAAATGTCGACAAAACTAAATACACTAGACAAGGTGGGATCTTTTTGTGTCTGTGAAATAAATGATGTGAGAAATGTTTGTGGAAACGGTCTTATGAGCAAATATTTAGATAACCATAATATTGAAGTAAACTTGGAGTCACGCAATGACGTGTTGTGTGACCCTCCCACTGAGAATCGTTGGGAAACCATGCAGTTTATTAGGCTACAGATGAAATAAGTTATGAACTTCACAGGGTGGTGAAAGTGCAAGGTGATGAGCTTGATGCTCTTTTCCAATACATATTGAGGGTCTTATTCTGGTGACAAGATCATCAATGCTTGGCTGCCATTTGAGAAATAAAAACAATCTTGATCTTTTGTCCAGAATAATCTCATCATGAATGTAGACTATATCCACACTGTATCTGCGAGCTGCTGGCTAGAGCGCACGTTTCAATACCAGAGTGGGCACACTCGCCAGAGTTCAAAATGTGATAACTTCTATTTTTTATTTGGTACATGGGAATTTAACCGCCAAAGGTATTTTTGTATGTGTACTACACCACGCACAGTATTTATCTCAAACAAGTACATTTGATGGAAACACATCTCTGGTGGGAAAATGCACGTATTATTTTCATGCAGATTTTAGAATATTTGCATGAAAATTCATCACCAATGGGATGGAAACTTAGTTAATGAAATAACTCTGAAAGATAGAGTGTGGTGGTATACAATAAGGAATTGTGAGATGCCCCAATGAGCTGTTGCTCTGACAAAGCAGACTGTGCTGTGACTGTGGCCTTTACCTGTCAATGTTGTGCCACATCAGACAGTACCCCAGTTCCAGACAGAGGAAGACGCAGGAAGAACTGTCACAGGATCCCTTATCGTTCTCCACCTCATTGTGGGTGTCAGGACTCTTTTCATTTCTTTGCTCTTTTCATTTCTCTCCCCTCTTTTTTCACTTCTCTCTCTTTTTTCACTTATTCTCTCCCCACCTTTCTTTTTTTCTCTGGAAGCTAGGATGGAGGTGAAGGTGAACTATCTGCTAACCTGTGACTATGGGCCTGGAGTGATAATCAATTCCAACCTGCCGGGGAAAATGGTTTTAATAACGTTGTAAAGGTAACATGTCTCTGCCTTATCACATGTGGCAGATGCATTGGAGGGGAGCGAGAGAATGTAACAGTCGAGAAAAGTAAGGAAATATAAAGAATCAGATGCTGATAACATTCCTCTCCCCAAGGAAGAATGAGTCTGTATTTAAAAATTGCTTCCTTCAGGAAAAGTTGAAGGGATTAGGTTTGGTCACTATTTCTCCTCACCTCATCCCCATCTTCCTCTCCTCCCTCATCCTCCTATTTAGCGGTTACCCCCTGGGAGGAGGATTTCTCACTCATAAAGTGCACCCACTCTCACCACAAGGCACACATTCCATTTTCATCTTGACTATCTAGGCTTTTGTTTTCTTCACTCAGTCCCAAATGGCACCCTATTTGCACTACTTTTGACCATCTAGGGCAGGGTTTCCCAAAAGGTCCTAGGGCTCGGTTCTGGGTGCATGTTTTGGTTGAACCCTAACACTATACAGCTGATTCAAATTATCAAAGCGTGATGATTAGTTGATTATTTGAATCACCTGTACAGTGATAGGGGGAAAACTAAACCTTGCCCACCTTGGTGTCCCAAGGACCGAGTTTGGGAAACACTGCCCTAGCACTACACAGCTGATTCAAATAACCAACTCATCATCAATATTTGATTATTTGAATCAGCTGTGTAGTGCTAGGGCAAAAAGAGTTTGGGAAACCCTGATCAAGTGAATAGGGTGCAATTTGGAACACATCCGTATCTCATTTGGAATGGTGTTAAGAATTAACAAAAAATTCTGGAGAGGACCAGACTTGTTAACTAGTTGCCTTGAGCGCAGCTCCCTAGCAACTCAACAAGCACCAGCTGCTACTAATTACCAATCAACCTCCACACCCGTTTGCAACACTTTAACTAGTTGCCTTGAACGCAGCTCCTCAACAAGCATCAGCTGCAACTCATTGCTAATCAGCCTCCACACCTGTCCTCACTCTGCTTAATCACCAAAGCCACCCCTGAACAAAAACAAACATTCCTCCTCTTTGATTTCACATCAGAAGAGTTACAGGCTGTGTTGAGTGGTGGTGTCCTGTCCTGTCCTTTCAGACTGTTGACCTGATGTAAGGCTAGATATGTTTAAATAGTGGAGTAGGGTGGTGGGTTTTTAATGAATGTAAGGAAAGATGGTACAGTATCTGTTGATTTATTTTCCTATTTTCAAGCAAAGTATAAGGGAGTTAAACTCCAGTACAGTTGGTGGAGGTAATGCAATATTTATTGGATGCTGCCATTGAAGAAGACTTTCCTCCTCTTTTTTTTCTGCAGTTCAAGTTGCATGACACTCTGGCTTACTAGTCTGATCAAGTTTTGCATCACTCCCCTCTTGGGTTCTTCCAAGGATTGCCTGGGAGGATTGCCATCTCAGTAGCCTAATTTCCACAGCCGGATGATGTCTACCTGAGACACCAAGCCAAAGTTTACATTCCACTAGTGGCGGTCAGTGCCGTTTTAAGATGGAGGATATATAAATATATATTTTTTTTAAGATGGCCTTATTTCTAGTGCAGCATATTGGATGACTCTCATTCATTTTCCATTCATCCAGTTCAATGTAACAGCGATAGGTTTTGGCTACTACATGATAATCTAATTTTCCCTATACCCATCAAGAGGTTTCTACAACCTAGCCTATGAATACATTTTACAATGTAGTTGCACACAGGTCGAGAGACAAATTTGAGGTCACAGATGGACAGACAGTTACATTTAATACAGCCTTGCAATATCCTTGCCTGTATCTAACTGATATAGGGTGTAGTCATTAGTCTAACAGTTGCAAACATGTTTTTTTGGACAAATTCTGGAATGTTTATCCCTGCTTTTGTTCGGTTTGCTTCTGTTTTAAGAAATGTTTTTCAACAGAATCTGCAGAATGAATATACCCCTGACCATGCATAAACACAGTTCACTTTCATAGAAACCACTTTGTATTCCTTGTGACATCTATGTGCTCTCCTCCTCTCATCTCTTCAATGGTGGACATCGATGCACAACACATCAGCTGTAGGTGACCAGGCGAAAAAACATTTTCAAGCCAAACCGCTACACACAGCCGAACATCGTTGTCACCATATTAGCTGAAGTAACGTCATAGTCAGCATAGCTAATAGGACTAATGTGTCAGTAAACCCATTACAATCATGCAGTAACGTTAGTGTACAGTAAGTAAGCAGTTACACCGGCAGGCCCCGGTGGCAAAATTGAGTAAAAGCTTACCTTGACTTGGGATACTTCCAGTATTGTGTTGGAAAGTCATAGCCAGCTAGCTAAAATACTATCCATATGTTTGTGCAGGGTGTTTCAGTAGGCTAAACTAGCTAGCTTCATAAGTAAAACTGAAATTATAAAAAAAAAAAACTTTCTCTCTTGTTTCTCCTTCATTTTGAAAGAAATTCCTTTATTTGAAACTGTTCAATTATTGTCTTTCTCTGAGTTAACTACTCACCACATTTTATACACTGCAGTGCTAGCTAGCTGTATGTTATGCTTTCAGTACTAGATCATTCTCTGATCCTTTAATTAGGTGTACATGTCAGCCCATGCTGCAAGAGCTCTGATACATAAGTACTGTGTAAGTCTATTGAATGGGGTGAGAACTATGAGAACCAAGTCAATGTATCCAGAGGAGGATGGAAGCTAGAAAAGACCTTGAATTAGTAGGTGTCCAAACTTTTGACTGGAACTGTTGTTCCGTGCAGTGAATCTGTTATGCAATGTGTTTGCATGGGCTAGTAAGTAAGACCAAATACAGTAAGGCCAAATACATTTTTTTAAATATATTTTTTGGATACTTCAAAGGGCCTTACAATTTCAAATCAAATAGCAAAATGATCCTTGGTATGACCTTCTTAAAACAATTCCATATAGCTTAGTAGAACCCACCCCTCTTCCCCGGCTTAGATAGAGCTTAGACTGTAATGGGTTTTAAAGTCACAATAAGGACACCAAGGCAATCAGTCTGCAATGGAACATGGATTCTTCACATGTACGACTTAAGAAAAAATCAGTTTGTTTCAGTAACATTTGGAAAGGTGGAATAGAGAGAGGAGAGAAAGAATGAGGGTGATCTATTACCACTATTGCAGCCAGACAGTGAAAGAGGGTCATTTCAGCAAACACCTTTTTTCTCCGCCGAATCACACTTTAAGGTGTTGAGTCGTGTTTAACATTCTCATTGCACTGCAGACAAGAGAACTTAAGACACACAGGTCTCTTTCTCTCTTTCTCGTCTTTCTCCCTTCCTCTCTCTCTGAGGCATTTCCAACCACCTGCTTTTCAACTCATATGTGTAAATTGTTACACTGTACGCCTAAAGGTATTAATTACATTAGCATTTGTTTTTGTAAAAAAATTCAAATGTATCTCCGTTTATAGGTTGCACATGACGACTCTTTTACTTTTGTCTTAGTTTGCTGCTGCCAGTAAATTAAGTAGATTTTTTTCACCGGTTTTGTTTACTTCAACTGACATAGCTTTCAATAAAACAAACAGCTTGGCTTTTCCACATGCTGTCGTTCAAAAGCCAGTTGTGAGGCAACGGCAGCAACAGGCAGTCTATTACACACCTGGGGTTTCCGGTAGTAGTGAGAGAAAAATATAGGAGTGTGGAGAAAATCAATAGTATTGAAAAGGTGCTGTTTTTCACCCATTCTAAGCTGGGGCCATTGGTGCTTGGGAACCTATCTAGCAATGATGTGCAAAGCAAGTCAATCATAGACAGAGATTTCACTGCACAAATTCACATAGCGAGGTACTGTAGGCTCTTGATCGCAGTGAAATAATGCAACTGCCTTTAACCTTGACATTCAAAGAGAGCTGTGAAGGACTTTTGGCTAACTGAAAAGATCAGAAAATAATCGAGTCAAATCAAATCAAATGTATTTGTCACATACACATGGTTAGCAGATGTTAATGCGAGTGTAGCGAAATGCTTGTGCTTCTAGTGTCACGCCCTGGTCTTAGTATTTTGTGTTTTCTTTATTGTTTTGATCAGGCCAGGGTGTGACATGGGTTATTTTATGTGGTGTGTTTTGTCTAGGGGTTTGTTGTAGGTTATGGGTTAGTGGGTTTGTCTAGAATAGTCTATGGCTGCCTGGAGTGGTTCTCAATCAGAGGCAGGTGTTTATCGTTGTCTCTGATTGGGAACCATATTTAGGCAGCCATATTCTTTGAGTGTTTCTTGGGTGATTGTTCCTGTCTCTGTGTTAGTTTGCACCAGAATAGGCTGTTTAGGTTTTCACGGTACGTTTATTTGTTTTGTATTGTTCACGTTTATCTTTTATTAAACATGTATCGAAATAACCACGCTGCATTTTGGTCCGCCTCTCCTTCGACAGAAGAAAACCGTAACATCTAGTTCCGACAATGCAGTAATAAGCAACGAGTAATCTAACCTAACCATTCCAAAACTACTACCTTATACATACAAGTGTAAAGGGATAAAGAATATGTACATAAATATATATGAATGAGTGATGGTACAGAACGGCATAGGCAAGATGCAGTAGATGGTATCAGGTACAGTATATACATCAAATCAAATCAAATTGTATTTGTCACATACACATGGTTAGCAGATGTTAATGCGAGTGTAGCGAAATGCTTGTGCTTCTAGTTCCGACAATGCAGTAATAACCAACAAGTAATGTAACTAACAATTCCCCCCAAAAATACTGTCTTATACACAGTGTAAGTGGATAAAGAATATGTACATAAAGATATATGAATGAGTGATGGTACAGAGCAGCTTAGGCAAGATACAGTAGATGGTATCGAGTACAGTATATACATATGAGATGAGTATGTAAACAAAGTGGCATAGTTAAAGTGGCTAGTGATACATGTATTACATAAGGATGCAGTAGATGATATAGAGTACAGTATATACGTATACATATGAGATGAATAATGTAGGGTAAGTAACATTATATGAAGTAGCATTGTTTAAACTGTCTCGTGATATATTTTACATCAATTCCATCAAATCCCATTATTAAAGTTGCTGGAGTTGAGTCAGTGTGTTGGCAGCAGCCAATCAATGTGAGTGGTGGCTGTTTAACCGTCTGATGGCCTTGAGATAGAAGCTGTTTTTCAGTCTCTCAGTCCCTGCTTTGATGCACCTGTACTGACCTCGCCTTCTGGATGATAGCGGGGTGAACAGGCAGTGGCTCGGGTGGTTGTTGTCCTTGATGATCTTAATGGCCTTCCTGTGACATCGGGCGGTGTAGGTGTCCTGGAGGGCAGGTAGTTTACCCCCGGTGATGCTTTGTGCAGACCTCACTACCCTCTGGAGAGCCTTACGGTCGTGGGCGGAGCAGTTGCCGTACCAGGCGGTGATACAGCCCGACAGGATGCTCTCGATTGTGCATCTGTAGAAGTTTGTGAGTGCTTTTGGTGACAAGCCAAATTTCTTCAGCCTCCTGAGGTTGAAGAGGCGCTGCTGCGCCTTCTTCACGACTCTGTCTGTGTGGGTGGACCAATTCAGTTTGACCGTGATGTGTATGCCGAGGAACTTAAAACTTTACTACACTCTCCACTACAGTCCCATCGATGTGGATAGGGGGGTGCTCCCTCTGCTGTTTCCTGAAGTCCACAATCATCTCCTTTGTTTTGTTGACGTTGAATGTGAGGTTATTTTCCTGACACCACACTCCGAGGAACCTCACCTCCTCACTGTAGGCCGTCTCATCGTTGTTGGAAATCAAGCCTACCACTGTAGTGTCGTCCGCAAACTTGATGATTGAGTTGGAGGCGTGCATAGCCATGCAGTCGTGGGTGAACAGGGAGTACAGGAGAGGGCTCAGAACGCACCCTTGTGGGGCACCAGTGTTGAGGATCTGCGGGGTGGAGATGTTGTTACCTACCCTCACCATCTGGGGGCGGCCCGTCAGGAAGTCCAATACCCAGTTGCACATGGCGGGGTCGAGACCCAGGGTCTCGAGTTTGATGACGAGTTTGGAGGGTACTATGGTGTTAAATGCTGAGCTGTAGTCGATGAACAGCATTCTCACATAGGTATTCCTCTTGTCCAAATGAGTTAGGGCAGTGTGCAGGGTGGTTGAGATTGCGTCGTCTGTGGACCTATTTGGGCGGTAAGCAAATTGGAGTGGGTCTAGGGTGTCAGGTAGTTTGGAGGTGATATGGTCCTTGACTAGTCTCTCAAAGCACTTCATGATGACGGAAGTGAGTGCTACGGGGCGGTAGTCGTTTAGCTCAGTTACCTTAGCTATCTTGGGAACAGGGACGATGATGGCTCTCTTGAAGCATGTGGGAAAAGCAGACTGGGATAAGGATTGATTGAATATGTCCGTAAATACACAGCCAGCTGACCTGCGCATGCTCTGAGGACGCGGCTGGAGATGCCGTCTGGGCCTGCAGCCTTGCGAGGGTTAACACGTTTAAATGTTTTACTCACGTCGGCTGCAGTGAAGGAGAGTCTGCCGGTTTTGGTTGCGGGCCGTATCAGTGGCACTGTATTGTCCTCAAAGCGGGCAAAAAAGTTATTTAGTCATAGCTCTTGTGTCTGAGCCGTTGAATTGTGACTCTACTTTGTCTCTATACTGACGCTTAGCTTGTTTGATTGCCTTGTGGAGGGAATAGCTACACTGTTTGTATTCGGTCATGTTTCCGGTCACCTTGCCCTTATTAAAAGTAGTAGTTCGCGCTTTCAGTTTCTTGCGAATGCTGCCATCAATCTACGGTTTCTAGTTTGGGAATGTTTTAATTGTTGCTATGGGAATGACATTGTCAATGCACTTTCTAATGAACTCGCTCACCGAATCAGCGTATTCATCAATATTGTTGTTGGAAGCAATGCGGAACATATCCCAGTCCAAGTTATCGATGCAGTCTTGAAGCGTGAAATCAGATTGGTTGGACCAGCATTGAACAGACCTGAGCTTCTTGTTTTAGTTTCTGTCTGTAGGCAGGGAGCAACAAAATGGAGTCGTGGTCAGCTTTTCCTAAAGGAGGGCGGGGGAGGGCCTTATATGCATATCGGGAGTTAGAATAGCAATGATCCAAGGTTTTACCAGCCCTGGTTGCGCAATCGATATTCTAATACGATTTAGGGAGTCTTGTTTTCAGATTAGCCCCAGCTACAATGAATGCAGCCTCAGGATATGTGGTTTCCAGTTTGCAAAGAGTCAAATAAAATTAGTTCAGGGCCATTGATGTGTCTGCTTGGGGGGAAGTATGGCGAGTAGTATGCTAAGGAGTGATGCGCAATGTGCCCGTCTCCGGAGCCTGACCAGAAAACAGCTTCGTTTGCCTCTTTTATGACGTCGTTGTTTTGGGTCGCAGGCTGGGATCCGTTCCATTGTCCTGGGTGGAAGGCAGAACACAGGTTCCGCTTCGCGAAAGTCATATTCCTGGTCGTATTGATGGTGAGTTGACGTTGCTCTTATATTCAGTAGTTCTTCCCGACTGTATGTAATGAAACCTAAGATTACCTGGGGTACCAATGTAAGAAATAACATGTAAAAAAAACAAAATACGGCATAGTTTCCTAGGAACGCGAATCGAGGCGGCCATGTCTGTCGGCGCCGGAAGTATTTCGGAACAACAGTGCAACGAATAATCATTGAGCATCTGTCAATAATATTGGTTTATTTGGGTGTTTCACCCAAGCTGAATGCACATCCCAAAGGGTACACACTGGTTGAATCAATGTTGTTTCCATATAATTTCAATTAAATGAATAGACGTTGAGTTGACATCTGTGCCCAGTGGGATGGCTAATAGTAGAATGGTCTTTGTTTTCACAAAATAATTGTTCTGCCTTAGGCTTTGTGTCCATGGCATCACAATAGAAACAGTGAGTTATACATTAGTTCATGGCAGTGGACGGAGTAAAGCAAGGGGCTTGTAAGGGAAGGGATCATTTTTGTTTAACATTGCACCTTAAAACCTCTTTGGGCTAGGCGGGAAGCAAATGTCTCAACTGGCCAATTGCCAGGGGAAATGCAGAGCGCCAGATTCAAATAAAATACTAGAAAATTCCAACTTTCATTAGATCACACATGTAAGATACTCAATTAAAGCTTGTTGTGAATCCAGCCAACAGATTTTAAAAATGCTTTTTGGCGAAAGCATAAGAAGCTATTATCTGATGATAGCACCGGCAGTAAACAAAGGGGTTGGCATATTTCAACCCTGCAGGCGCAACTCAAAACGCTGAAATAAAATATAAAACATGCATTACCTTTGACGATCTTCTTTTGTTGGCACTCCAATATGTCCCATAAACATCACAATTGGTCCTTTTGTTTGATTAATTCCGTCCATATATATCCAAAATGTTCATTTATAAAGCGCGTTTGATCCCAAAAAAAACAGCTTACAAAAAAGCAACGTCACTACAAAATATTTCAAACGTTGCCTATAAACTTTGCCAAAATATTTCAAACTACTTTTGTAATACCACTTTAGGTATATTTAACCGTTAATAATCGATCAAATTGTAGACGGGGCAATCTGTGTTCAATACAGGAATGAAAACAAACCAGCGGCACTTTTCACGTCTTGCGCAACTCTCAACAGTGTACCCAGTTCCTAGTTGGCCTACTTCTTCATTGCACAAAGGAATAACCTCAACCAAATTCGAAAGACTGGTGACATCCAGTGGAAGTGGTAGGAACTGAAAACAGGTTCCTAAGAAATATCCCTTGGCAATGACAAGGCAGGGAACAGAGAGAGGCAAAAAAAGTCCTTGGGTTTTGCTTACTAAATAAGTTCTGTTATACTCACAGACATGATTCAAACAGTGTTTTCTATCCAAATCGTTGAATAATATGCATATCTTATATTCTTGGCATGAGTAGCAGGAATTTGAAATTGGGCACGCTATTTATCGAAAGTGAAAATTCTGCCCACTAGCCCCAAGAGGTTAAATGATGTAAGATGTTCATGAATGTTTAATATTACAATTTTGTCATTTGAATTTGGCGCGCTTCAGCTTCACCGGGTGTTAACGATTTTGATCCCGGTAATGGGATCGGTGCGCTAAAAGGTTTTAAGAACCTCAATATCTTAGCATAACTCAGAAACCAAGAGCTTTATACAGAATTGAGATGTAATATACACAACAACAGAAACTGACTGATGTCAGAAAGCAAACTGCCAATGCCTCAGACTCAGTCATTCCATCCTGTGTGTAGGTGTGCTTATTTTTGTGGGATCTAGAGTAATTTCCAAACAGCCAGTTCTTCTGCATCTCAGAATTGCGTCCCAAATGGCACCCTATTTCCTATGTAGTGCACTGCTTTTGACCACAGCCCTTTAATCCTTGGTCAAAATTAGTGAACTACGTAGGAATTATCATGTTATTTAGGACACAGACAGAGCCTTGCCATGCAGCGCTCCACTCCAGGCACAGGGTGTTTTTAACACAGACACCTGCCATGTGGGAACATGTAAATAGTTACTCTCATAATGTATAACCACAAGGAGGATAAATAATTCACACTTCCATAACTACAGCATGCTGCCCCTCCTCTCCTCATTCTGTACTTTAAGGCATGAAGCTGGACAGTGTCTTTAGGTGTGGCTAGGTTAGCCTAGACACTGGTTTCGTCCCAAATACTGTAACGCTATATTCCCTATAACGTGCAATATGAAGTAAACTATATAAGAAAAAGTGGGGAGACTGAGTAAAGCCTTGCTGTAGAGAGACAACTCCCCGAGGTTCCCATTCCCATCTCCTTCTCCATCACTACTCCATCCACACAGTGGTCCACAGTGGGGAACTGTCTCACTCTACAAAAAGGCTTTACAAGTCTCCCCTCCCTGAGAAGAGTTTCCATGGCTTGATACATCTTCGCCCTCTTGATAAGCCATGCTGCTGACTATTTTCCCTTAATTCCCACCAATTGGATACCTCCAGCAGTTTCCAACTCCATCTCCCTAATCTCTCTGCCTCTCCCTCTGTGGCAGTCTGATGGTGTTGAGACCCAGAACTCAGCATCAGTGGGATGCTCCAGTAGCTAGCCCCTAAGCCCTCCATTCCTCTTTGTCTGGACAAAGTGGAGGCTCAGCATCAGCAGTGGCAGGAAAACTTTTCATCCTGCAGTCAGTCTCTTGTTCTATTTCTTACACTCTCTCTAACTCGTTCTTTCGATCCTTCTCTCAGTCTGTCTCTCTCTCTCTCTCTGTCTGTCTGCTGTTTGACTGTTTTCTCATGGATACTGTGGTCATCACACCGTCAGGGGAGTGCAGACTGAACTAGAGCCTGATGATGCTGTGGCAGAATGAAGGTGGAAATCGTCCACTCTCAGCCTGTTTACAGTTAAATTCTCCCTCCTGATGTGTCTTTCCGGTCCTTGTCTGCAGACGGAAGTCTGCTGTAAAGCAATGGAGAATAACAGGGCACACTTGGTCTTCTCACTCTAAATTTAATCTGTGTGAGTTTCTACATGCCCGCAAAACATGGTGTGACACATCCAGTATCTCCCTTTGGGTGTCAGGCTCTGCTTAATTTAATTTGACTTGGCAGACACCGTAACTCATGCAGATATCTGCCACCCAAGTTGAAAATGATAGGATAATTGTGTATTTCGTCTGAGAATTTACCACAAATACTTATTAAATTTGGTAACATTGAACCTCGCAAAGTAATATGTATTCTGCAATCTTCATCCTCTCAGTAGTCACCCAATGCATCTCACTCAGCCCTCTCACAGGTACAGAATAGCTTTTGTCCGACTGGTACATGTATCTGCCATCATCCCTTTCTTTCACATCCAATATATGAGGGGCTTTATGTTGATCCTGCTCTGGATGACATCTTCTACCGAGGAGATCCTACCTCCCAAGGGATTCGACCCCATCAATAAATCACATAGCATTACCTTAAAATAACATATAATTATAGCTGTTTTTGGAAATCTATTGTTCCACTGCACTGTGTCACTGACTCGTCTAATCCTTTAGTATCAATATTTCTGTTTATTGATTTCAATATGTCTCCTGCTGCATGAAGAGAGACGAATACAATTCATCAACTCAATGGTGACCTTATTTCTTCTCATGAAGGGAAAAACTAAAGTAGACAAAACAAGCGTGTTTTATGCCGTGCATGGGTTGAGTTTTGATTACAGATTGACAGTGTGACATAAAAACATTGTGCTTTGGTTCAAATCTATTTGCAGATATTTTCTGGTTGCTAAAATGTCAGGCAGAGTAGACACTGGGTAGGCAGTTCTTCAGTGCGGTTCTGAGCCTGCCAATCAGTGGACTCTGGTTGTCCCAAATGGCATCCTATTCCCTTTATACAGATGGAGGATCGTAATATGAGCCAGTTTGCAACAGCAGGGGAAAAATCATGCAGCAATTGGAAATGTGAATTATTATGTGGATGTTAACTAATATACATTTTTATAGGGGTTGATACACAAACCACTGACATTTCTAAGTGGAAATTGCAAACTTCAGAAGCCTTTTAAAACTCAAATGCACTACACTTTTTACATTTCCTGCATTGCAGGAAGGTTCTCCTGCAAGGTGGTGATCAAATTAAGATCGTACATCTGTAGTGCACTTCAAAAGTAGTAGCGAATAGGGTGCAATTGTTCCCCACACTTGGCCTGGGATGAAATGCTGAAAGTCTGGTGGCGATACTCTGTGTGTAAGGCCTGCTTCTAAATAGGCCTACCACACCATTTCACATGCAACATGCCCTAGAGCCAAGGGGAGTTCTGTGCTGGGACATGCACCACTAATAAAGATAAGCATCCCCTCTGTCTGCACTGTTCCACAGCTTTCATGCTGCACAGATGCTGTATCTTAATTTGATCATCCTGTTGTTGCAGGAAATGGAAATGTGTAGTGTATTCTAGCCTTAAAAAGGCTTCTAAAGTTTGTGATTTCCACTGTTTCTGCAGGATTATTTTCCTGCTGTGAGAAACTGGGTCAAATTAAGATATGGTATCAGTAAACATGTAGCTAATATAAAATACCACCAACAATGACAAATGCATAGGCACATTACACTATGCCCACAGGTGAGGTGAAATGTGAAATGACGATGGTTCTGTATATGAATAGTCCACCGAATAGTTTGGAAAGTGTGTTTAATTTATGTTCTATTCATGTTTTTTTCTAAATTCGCCCTGCATGAGGACCTACGGACAATCAGCAGAGTAAGTAGAAATGTTATTTAATTTAACTTCGGGCTTCCAGCAGACTATTCCATTAGGGTGTAAATAGCTAGTTCTGTTCCAACATCCACTCCATCATACTACCTAGTATGAGAAATGCATTGGGGATGCATTTTAAGTGGTACTGGTATGGATATTTGAATATCCTATGCCCTCAAACCCATTTTACTGCTCAAATATGTCCAGATTCTTCTGATTCGTTGGACTCTTCTGATTTTCACCACTTTGACTAATTTGAAAGCCCCATAACCACCTTTGCTTCAGGTTTAGAGTGGTCTGGGCCGAATGTTAACTACAGTGTGACAGCTCTTCCCTGTCTCTCCCTCCCCTAGCTCGCCACATCCATTAGCACCAGGGGCCCTGACTGCAGCCCTACCCAGGGGTGTAATTGCGGCACACTGAGCCTGAACACTGGAGAACCAGCAGACAATCACACATGATTACATGAAGGTGAACCCTAATAGATCAATTAGTCAAACATTAACCTAATAAGGAGCTCTCACTCTCTCTCGTGCTCATCTCTCTCTAACACTTTCCCCCGTCCTGACACAGAGAAGATCACCTTTTTTGAATGTATAACCCCCATTATGGTGAACTTTCATTCACAATGTCTTACTATAGAGGACACTGGGACTCTTTATAATGTTCTTATTTGACTGTTATTCTTAAGATCTTTCGTGAAGGCAGGTGTAATTTCCTAATTTTATGTATGTAACTGTCTCATCAAAACAGAATCAGCCAGTAATATGGCTTTGCTTCGGCCTCCACCTTGTCAGCACTCTGCTGCTACCCAGACTAACTACTCAACTCTGCCCTGCTAGATCCATTAGGTCTTTCCTATCATTCTTTATGGTTGCCCATATAGGGCTCTGGTCAAAAGTGGTGCACTTTATACGGAATATGATGCAATTTCAGACAAATGGCTTTTACCCTGCTCTTTGCTGCCAAAGAAAGACAGAGTAATAATCCTATTTTAAGATAAACTGAATAATTTTCAAAAGAAGAAGAATGTATTGTATTTATTAAGCAAGGTTCTGTTTTTTTGAAAACACAGAATAAAACAACTATACTTAATTGTACAGAAAAGTCATAATCAGACACATTGATATGGAGATGTATCTGACACTTGAAAATGTTAACTTCCATCATGTATCCATTCAGGGTAGATTATTAACACAGAGAAAGAGAGTGGTAAGCAGAATGATATGACACACAATTACTCTCTCTGCTGTTTCCACACTCTCATACTCATGTCCCAGTTTTGTAGGCAATCATTTAGCATTTCACGCCTCAGAACAAACATTAAACAAAGATCATACCCTCGACATGCTAACCTCTCACCATTAACCAATAACAGGGGAGGTTAGACTGTCTTGGGGGTATGAATTTTTATCCTTTATCTTTCTCACTCATCAAGATTCACGATTCACTGTTGATTATCCAAAATCATGGTATTATCCACATTCATGTAGAAGTGTTTAGAAACATATTATATTCTTATTTACAATAAATGTGACTCCAAAATGACAACACATTATTATGAAACACAACCAAAATTAACTGCAAAGGGATAAGGTTAGGGGAAAGGGGGGATATGTAGTCAGTTGTACAACTGAATGCATTCAACTGAAATGTGTCTTCTGCATTTAACCCAACTCCTCTGAATCAGAGAGATGCGGGGGGCTGCCAGAACAGACATCCACGTCTTCGGCTCCCGTGGAAGGGTTAGCTAACATGCTAAGTAGTTGCAAAGTAGCTAAAAAGTAGTAAGTAGTTGAAAAGTTGCTAATTAGCTAAAATGCTAAAGTTGTTGGTGATGAGATTTAAACTTGCAACCTTTGGATTGTTAGACGTTCGCTTTATATACCAACCCATCCACCCTGTCGATTTTCCTTAACCCTTGTGTAGTATTAACATTCTGTATCCTCCCGTTGTCCTAAGGGTAAAAATGAGCCACCTTCACTAAACCCCTAAAATAAAGCAGCTTCATTGAATTTTAAATCCAAAATCCATTTTGTTTTGCATGAAGAAACAAACTTTGTGAATATCTGTTTTCCCTTTTCACAGTGCAGAAAGACTGAATTTAATCGTTCCCATAGCAACGATTAAAACATTCCCAAACCAGAAACCGTGGATTGATGGCAGCATTCGCGTGAAACTGAAAGCCGAACCTCTGCTTTTAATCAGGGCAAGGTGACCGGACACATGACCGAATACAAACAGTGTAGCTATTCCCTCCGCAAGGCAATCAAACAAGCTAAGCGTCAGTATAGAGACAAAGTAGAATCGCAATTAAACGGCTCAGACACAAGAGGTATGTGGCAGGGTCTACAGTCAGTCACGGATTACAAAAAGAAAACCAGCCCCGTCACGGACCAGGATGTCTTGCTCCCAGGCAGACTAAATCACTTTTTTACCCGCTTTGAGGACAATACAGTGCCACTGACACGGCCCGCAACCAAAACATGCGGACTCTCCTTCACTGCAGCCGACGTGAGGAAAACATTTAAACGTGTTAACCCTCGCAAGGCTGCAGGCCCAGACGGCATCCCCAGCCGTGCCCTCAGAGCATGCGCAGACCAGCTGGCCGGTGTGTTTACGGACATATTCAATCAATCCCTATCCCAGTTTGCTGTTCCCACATGCTTCAAGAGGGCCACCATTGTTCCTGTTCCCAAGAATGCTAAGGTAACTGAGCTAAATGACTACCGCCCCATAGCACTCACTTCCGTCATCATGAAGTGCTTTGAGAGACTAGTCAAGGACCATATCACCTCCACCCTACCTGACACCCTAGACCCACTCCGGCGCCGACAGAGATCGCCGCCTCGCTTCGCGTTCCTAGGAAACTATGCAGTTTTTTGTTTTTTTACGTGTTATTTCTTACAGTAGTACCCCAGGTCATCTTAGGTTTCATTACATACAGCCGAGAAGAACTACTGAATATAAGATCAGCGTCAACTCACCATCAGTACGACCAAGAATATGTTTTCGCGATGCGGATCCTGTGTTCTGCCTTACAACCAGTGTAACGGAGTGGATTACATGCAGCGACCCGAAAAACGACTCAGAAAAAGAGGGAAACGAAGCGGTCTTCTGGTCAGACTCCGGAGACGGGCACATCGTGCACCACTCCCTAGCATTCTTCTCGCCAATGTCCAGTCTCTTGACAACAAGGTTGATGAAATCCGAGCAAGGGTAGCATTCCAGAGGGACATCAGAGACTGCAACGTTCTCTGCTTCACGGAAACATGGCTAACTGGAGAGACGCAATCCGAAGCGGTGCAGCCAGCGGGTTTCTCCACGCATCGCGCGGACAGAAACGAACATCTTTCTGGTAAGAAGAGGGGCGGGGGCGTATGCCTTATGACTAACGTGACATGGTGTGATGACAGAAACATACAGGAACTCAAATCCTTCTGTTCACCTGATTTAGAATTCCTCACAATCAAATGTAGACCGCATTATCTACCAAGAGAATTCTCTTCGATTATAATCACAGCCGTATATATCCCCCCAAGCAGACACATCGATGGCTCTGAACGAACTTTATTTAACTCTCTGCAAACTGGAAACGATTTATCCGGAGGCTGCATTCATTGTAGCTGGGGATTTTAACAAGGCTAATCTGAAAACAAGACTCCCTAAATTTTATCAGCATATCGATTGCGCAACCAGGGGTGGAAAGACCCTGGATCATTGTTACTCTAACTTCCGCGACGCATATAAGGCCCTGCCCCGCCCCCTTTCGGAAAAGCTGACCACGACTCCATTTTGTTGATCCCTGCCTACAGACAGAAACTAAAACAAGAAGCTCCCACGCTGAGGTCTGTCCAACGCTGGTCTGACCAAGCTGACTCCACACTCCAAGACTGCTTCCATCACGTGGACTGGGAGATGTTTCGTATTGCGTCAGACAACAACATTGACGAATACGCTGATTCGGTGTGCGAGTTCATTAGAACGTGCGTTGAAGATGTCGTTCCCATAGCAACGATTAAAACATTCCCTAACCAGAAACCTTGGATTGATGGCAGCATTCGTGTGGAACTGAAGGCACGAACCACTGCTTTTAATCAGGGCAAGGTGTCTGGTAACATGGCTGAATACAAACAGTGCAGCTATTCCCTCCGCAAGGCTATCAAACAAGCTAAGCGCCAGTACAGAGACAAAGTAGAATCTCAATTCAACGGCTCAGACACAAGAGGCATGTGGCAGGGTCTACAGTCAATCACGGACTACAGGAAGAAACCCAGCCCAGTCACGGACCAGGATGTCTTGCTCCCAGGCAGACTAAATAACTTTTTGCCCGCTTTGAGGACAATACAGTGCCACTGACACGGCCTGCAACGAAAACATGCGGTCTCTCCTTCACTGCAGCCGAAGTGAGTAAGACATTTAAACGTGTTAACCCTCGCAAGGCTGCAGGCCCAGACGGCATCCCCAGCCGCGCCCTCAGAGCATGCGCAGACCAGCTGGCCGGTGTGTTTACGGACATATTCAATCAATCCCTATACCAGTCTGCTGTTCCCACATGCTTCAAGAGGGCCACCATTGTTCCTGTTCCCAAGAGAGCTAAGGTAACTGAGCTAAACGACTACCGCCCGTAGCACTCACATCCGTCATCATGAAGTGCTTTGAGAGACTAGTCAAGGACCATATCACCTCCACCCTACCTGACACCCTAGACCCACTCCAATTTGCTTACCGCCCAAATAGGTCCACAGACGATGCAATCTCAACCACACTGCACACTGCCCTAACCCATCTGGACAAGAGGAATACCTATGTGAGAATGCTGTTCATCGACTACAGCTCGGCATTCAACACCATAGTACCCTCCAAGCTCGTCATCAAGCTCGAGACCCTGGGTCTCGACCCCGCCCTGTGCAACTGGGTTCTGGACTTCCTGACGGGCCGCCCCCAGGTGGTGAGGGTAGGCAACAACATCTCCTCCCCGCTGATCCTCAACACTGGGGCCCCACAAGGGTGCGTTCTGAGCCCTCTCCTGTACTCCCTGTTCACCCACGACTGCGTGGCCACGCACGCCTCCAACTCAATCATCAAGTTTGCGGACGACACAACAGTGGTAGGCTTGATTACCAACAACGACGAGACGGCCTACAGGGAGGAGGTGAGGGCCCTCGGAGTGTGGTGTCAGGAAAATAACCTCACACTCAACGTCAACAAAACTAAGGAGATGATTGTGGACTTCAGGAAACAGCAGAGGGAACACCCCCATCCACATCGATGGAACAGTAGTGGAGAGGGTAGCAAGTTTTAAGTTCCTCGGCATACACATCACAGACAAACTGAATTGGTCCACTCACACAGACAGCATCGTGAGGAAGGCGCAGCAGCGCCTCTTCAACCTCAGGAGGCTGAAGAAATTTGGCTTGTCACCAAAAGCACTCACAAACTTCTACAGATGCACAATCGAGAGCATCTTGGCGGGCTGTATCACCGCCTGGTATGGCAACTGCACCGCCCTCAACCGTAAGGCTCTCCAGAGGGTAGTGTGGTCTGCACAACGCATCACCGGGGGCAAACTACCTGCCCTCCAGGACACCTACACCACCCGATGCTACAGGAAGGCCATAAAGATCATCAAGGACAACAACCACCCGAGCCACTGCCTGTTCACCCCGCTGTCATCCAGAAGGCGAGGTCAGTACAGGTGCATCAAAGCTGGGACCGAGAGACTGAAAAACAGCTTCTATCTCAAGGCCATCAGACTGTTAAACAGCCACCACTAACATTGAGTGGCTACTGCCAACACACTGTCAATGACACTGACTCTACTCCAGCCACTTTAATAATGGGAATTGATGGGAAATGATGTAAATATATCACTAGCCACTTTAAACAATGCTACCTTATATAATGTTACTTACCCTAAATTATTCATCTCATATGCATACGTAGATACTGTACTCTATATCATCGACTGCATCCTTATGTAATACATGTATCACTAGCCACTTTAACTATGCCACTTGGTTTACATACTCATCTCATATGTATATACTGTACTCGATATCATCTACTGTATCTTGCCTATGCTGCTCTGTACCATCACTAATTCATATATCCTTATGTACATATTCTTTATCCCCTTACACTGTGTATAAGACAGTAGTTTTTTTTTGGAATTGTTAGTTAGATTACTTGTTCGTTATTACTGCATTGTCGGAACTAGAAGCACAAGCATTTCGCTACACTCGCATTAACATCTGCTAACCATGTGTATGTGACAAATAAAATTTGATTTGATTTGATTTGCTTACCGCCCAAATAGGTCCACAGACGAAGGTAGTAGTTTTGGAATTGTTAGTTAAATTACTTGTTGGTTATTACTGCATTGTCGGAACTAGAAGCACAAGCATTTCGCAACACTCGCATTAACATCTGCTAACCATGTGTATGTGACAAATACATTTGATTGATTTGATTTGATTGATTTTTATTACAACACACCTGTCATAATTGTTTTCTTTACTAAAGTAGATGTTTATTATTATTACTATTATTGCTAATGGTACTGCATAGGTGTAAACATTAATTTGTTAGCAAAAGGTAGCACTTGTATAGCCTAAGAAAGTAGCAGAAATGTGCAGACAGTAGTTTGAATCCATTCTTTAACTTTTTGACAACATAGTGATATATTCTTATATACTGTACAAAGAGGAATTAAACTACAAAAACCTAGTCTTCTCCCATTTTTTAACCATTGCCCCCACGAACAAGGTGTATCAACAGCAACAATAAATAAGAATAAAATAAGAGAATAGATACAAAAATGTGAAGAACATAAATCAATTAATTCTAATTAGCACATGTAGGACAGTATGCAAGTGTGTGTGTATGGACTTTGCAGATGTATTTCTCACATGTGCAGCACATAGTATTTGTTTTACAGTCCTTCTTTGGGGGGGCAGAATTGGCATCTCTTTCTCTTGCCTGCCCCAGCTGCAGCCTCAGGTGGATCGGGACAAGATTCAGCCCCTTGAACAGCTTCCACAAGCGCTGCAGAGGCTGTTGTGTGGGGGTGGCACTCCCTTCTTTGAATGTGTGGGGTTACAAGTGCCTTTTCCAGCTGCTCCAGGAACTCCCTCCTCTTGTTCTGCTTATCAGGCATCCAGGTAGGATTGATCTTGTTGCATTTCAGGAAGGCATTGTATGAGGACACATCAATGATGTTATGGAAGATTACCAGGGACCAGCAGGAAGTCATCCCCCTGCAGCTGTAAGTTCCAATCACCTTGTCCAGGTTGTCCACACCTCCTTTGTTGTGGTTGTAGTCCAGGATGATGGCTGGCTTCCTGTCCTCGCGATCACTGATCTCAGCTGTTTTGTGCTGTGTGCTCAGGAAGACCACATTCTTGTTCCTCTTTGAGAGGTAAGAAAATAGATTGGTGGCAAACTTTGAAGAGAAGGCCACTCTCCCCCTTGTTGCAAGGAGTGCAGGGAGGAGCTCAAGCTTGTTCATTCTAACTGTGTCAACCATGGTGATCTTCCTTTTCAGGAGCTGCTGGCTGAGTTCAATGAGTAGCACACATAATCTCAATTTCTCATTGTTTGTGTGTGTGTGTGTGTGTGTATGTGTGTGTGTTTGTCTGTGGTTTTTGTGGTTTTTGTGGTGTGTAAATGATTTTATTACTGCCAGGTCAAAAATGACCCTAAGACAATCTTTGTACCCTGGTGGTGTACAGATTTCAAGGAAATATGAACAAAGGTGATGTTTCACTTTTTCTAATGTTGGGGTTGCTCTCTGAAAAGTCATCAAATTTCAAGTTGAAAAAATATTATTTAGGGGGTTTTCTCTGCTGTTAAACATAGTGGCAGGTCATTTTTACCCTTATGACAACACAATAGTTTCCTTAAAAATCCATCTGTCTTATGTAACCATTATATTTTCATTTGCTATGTTACGTCAAGTCTATGAGACCTGGCTGGTTAGTAAATTAAGCTGGGGGTCCCTTTCTTGCAAATTGCTTGATCTGCTGCTACATTGTTGTGGATGTATGACAGGTAAGCTTTCATACAATGTACAGTGGCTGAAGCTAAAAAAGAAATACATAGTGTAATAAGCTATTTTGTTTACTAAATAGCCAGAATAATGGTGTTTCACTGTGAACATAATATTGCATTGCATTAGAACTGCTGGTGTTTTATTTCCAATGAGCAGGCTTGCATTGTAATAAATTCATACAACACCCATGCTTATTATTAAATGGCACTGATGTTCAAGATAGCTTGGTTTTACATCCATCTTCTGCATTGATAACTAATTGATAGGCAATATGATGCAATGCAACTAGATTAGAAGGCCTAGACTACTTCATCCTAATGTAAGCTAAATGCAAACACTGCATATTATAAAGGGGGACATGTCTAATTTAATCATATGCATTCATATCAAACACAAATATATATTAAATTAAATGATACACCACTGAAATATTATGAATGTCTTTCACTCTCATTGCAGATTAGACAGAGGAACTGGAGCCTCCAGATACCAAACACTCAAAATCAGAACCGTGGGGTGGCATCAACACTTTTCCTGTATCGGTGTCTGAATCCTTAACATATTCCGTTGTACAAAAGAAGTCAAGTGGTGTGGTGTGGGGGCTGTGCTTTGGCAAAGTGGGTGGGGTTATATCCTGTCTGTTTGGCCCTGTCCAGGGGGTATGATCGGTGTCTCCTGACCCCTCCCGTCTCAGCCTCCAGTATTTATGCTGCATTAGTTTATGTGTCATGTACTTCTCCTGTCTTATCCGGTGTCCTGTGTGAATTTAAGTGTGCTCTCTCTAATTCTCTCTTTCTCTCTCTCTCTCTCGGAGGACCTGAGCCCTAGGACCATGCCTCAGGACTACCTGGCATGATGACTCCTTGCTGTCCCCAGTCCACCTGGCCGTGCTGCTGCTCCAGTTTCAACTGTTCTGCTTGCGGCTATGGAACCCTGACCTGTTCACCGGATGTGCTGCCTGTCCCAGACCTGCTGTTTTCAACTCTTTAGAGACAGCAGGAGTGGTAGAGATACTCTTAATGATCGGCTATGAAAAGCCAACTGACATTTACTCCTGAGTTGCTGACTTGTTGCACCCTCGACAACTACTGTGATTATTATTATTTGACCATGCTGGTCATTTATGAACATTTGAACATCTTGGCCATGTTCTGTTATAATCTCCACCCGGCCACCCTCATAGCCTGGTTCCTCTCTAGGTTTCTTCTTAGGTTTTGGCCTTTCTAGGGAGTCTTTCCTAGCCACCGTGCTTCTACACCTGCACTGCTTACTGTTTGGGGTTTTAGGCGGGGTTTCTGTACAGCACTTTGAGATATCTGACTAGGGGATATTCCTCTGAAGTAGTGTAAGTAGTAGTGTACTTTCTTTGTGTAAGTTCCTAAGACCTGTGTTTTGTCATGTCGCCTAGGGAGGAGGTGGATCTTTGCTATAAAGGAACCCATTTGCCATTATGTTGGGGACTCTCAACTTTTCAGTAGAGATACTGAACTGTTGAAAGTCAAAATGCTATTGCAAAAGCTTAATTATTATTAAAGGTGAAGATTAAGCATAACTCTGACTCGTGTGTGATTTGCTCTCTCATCATTTGGTAATTAAGGAAATTTCCACGACACACTCAAAAAGCTTTTTCAGTACATGAGGGCAAATTTTGTCATGACAGCCACAGTTTTTTTATACACAGGACAGGAGTTTGCAGGTTTTTGTTCCAGCGTTTCACTAACACTTCATTCAACTAATTGTGGTCTGTAGACAATGAATAATTGAACATGGTGTTTAGTGGGCAGAAATAAAACTTGCACACTGTGCAGTACCCTGGAGCAGAAATCTCTCATGGCTGTATTTTAGAATGAGCTTCATATGTTACAATGAGCTGACAATTCTGCATGATATAGAATAACGTGTGGATCTACTTCTAAAAAAGTGAATCAAATCAACTGGAGATTAGTTCTCCTTGTTACTGACAGACAGGCACACAGACACTAATCATGGAATGGAAAGCTGAGTATAAGGCTGTATCATCTGCATATAAATGGATGAGAGAACGTCCTACTGCCTGAGCTATGTTGTTGATGTAATTTGAGAAGAGCATGTGGTCTAGGATTGAGCCTTGGGGTACTCCCTTGGTGATAGGTAGTGGCAGAGACAGCAGACGTTCTGACTTAATACTCTGCACTCTTTGAGAGAGGTAGTTAGCAAACCAGGCCAAAGACCCCCCAGAGACACCAAAACTCTTTAGCCGGGCCACAAGAGTGGAAATGTTTACTGTATCAAAAGTTTTGTCAAGTCAATAAAAATAGCAGCACAACATTGCTTAGAATCAAGGACATAATTTAGACATAATTTAGGACCTTTAAGGTTGCAGAGACACATCCATAATCTGAGCGGAAACCAGATTGCATACCAGAGAGAATACTATAGACATCAAGAACGTTTTTCCAACTTTTTTGATAAACAGGGCAAAATAGAATTTGGGCTACAACAGTTAATATCAGCTTGACCTCCCCCTTTAAATAAAATATGAACCGTGGCTGCCTTCCAATAATGGGAACCTCCCCAGAGAGGAGAGACAGGCTCGGCGATGATACGAGCTGCAACCTTGAAGAAGAAATGCTCTAAACCATCTGACCCAATGTTTTTTGGGATTCACTTTTAAGGAGCTCCTTGAGCACCACAGTCTCAGTGACCTTCTGCAGGGAGAAACTTTGCAATGAGGCAAGGGAAAAAGAGGGAGGAGCATCGGGGCTAGTAACATTAGAAGGACTGGAAAATGAGAAAATGTTGGACGGGCAAGGAGGCCTGGCTGGGTCAAATAGGAATCCTGACTCATCCTCAGCCATGTACTTCTTGTCAGTAACAAGCACATCAACTTCCTCTTAGCACACGGATCCATTTTTTTTAAAGATCACTCTCTTTTCAATAGAATTTCATTGGGAATCCAGATTTCTAAGGGACCTTCTTGCAGTTCCTACCGCTTCCACTGGATGTCGCCAGGCTTTAGAAATTGGTTGAGGTTTTTCCTTTGTGTAATGAAGAAGTAGCCCTGTTCAAAACGAGGGTCACTTCAAGTGTACTGTTAGATAGAGGCGCGTGACCAGAAAGGTAGCGTCAGTTTGTTTTCTTCCTGTGTTGAACACAGATCATCCAGTCTTCAATTTTATCGATTATTTACTTTAAAACATACCTAACGTTGTATTACAAAAGTAGTTTGAAATGTTTTGGCAATGTTTACAGGTACCTTTTGAGATATTTTGCAGTCACGTTGCGTAAGTTGGAACCAGTGTTTTTCTGGATCAAACGCGCCAAATAAATGGACATTTTGGATATATATCGACGGAATTAATCGAACAAAAGGACCATTTGTGATGTTTATAAGGACATATTGAAGTGCCAACAAAAGAAGCTTGTCAAAGGTAAGGCATGATTTACATTTTCATTTCTGCGTTTTGTGTCGCGCCTGCAGGGTTGAAATATGTTTTCTCTTATTGTTAACGGAGGTGCTATCCTCAGATAATAGCATCGTTTGCTGTCGCCAAAAAGCCTTTTTGAAATCTGACATGTTGGCTGGATTCACAACACATGTAGCTTTAATTTGGTATCTGTCACACCCTGGTCTTAGTATTTTGTGTTTTCTTTATTATTTTGGTCAGGCCAGGGTGTGACATGGGTTATTTATGTGGTGTGTTTTGTCTTGGGTTTTTTGTAGGTCATGGGATTGTGGTTAGTGGGGTTGTCTAGAATAGTCTATGGCTGCCTGGGGTAGTTCCTCAATCAGAGGCAGGTGTTTATCGTTTTCTCTGATTGGGAACCATATTTAGGCAGCCATATTCTTTGAGTGTTTCTTGGGTGATTGTTCCTGTCTCTGTGTTAGTTTGCACCAGAATAGGCTGTTTAGGTTTTCACGTTACGTTTATTGTTTTGTATTGTTCGTGTTTATCTTTTATTAAACATGTATCGAAATAACCACGCTGCATTTTGGTCCGCCTCTCCTTCGACACAAGAAAACCTTAACAGTATCTTACATGTGTGATTTCATGAAAGTTCGATTTTTATTGTAATTTATTTGAATTTGGCACACTGCATTTTCACTGGCATACGGCCATGTGGGACGCTAGCGTTTTCAAAAAACAAGCCTGTTGACATCTAGCGGAAGCCATTGGAACTGCAATCTAAGCTATTTATTTGTATACCCGCAGACAAGCATTGAAATGGACTGTGACCTTTCGTCAGGTTTTTGCCTGTCATATCAGTTCTGTTATACTAACAGACATTATTTCTAACCATTTTAGAAACTTCAGAATGTTTTTTATCCAATACTACCAATTATATGCATATCCTAGCCTCTGGGCCTGAGTAATAGGCAGTTTACTTTGGGCACATCATTTATCCAAACTTCCAAACACTGCCCCCTAGCCCTAAGGTTTTAAGGGACATGGGCAGGGTTGCAGGGTTAATTCTCCAGGTCTTTCACCGTTTTCCAAAACTTCTTGGTGTTAGACCCACAGAGAGAGAACTGCTCCTTAAAGTAACTGACTTTAGCCTTCCGGATAGCCTGAATGCACTTATTTCTCATTTACCTGAACGAGATTCAATCAGCCTGAATATGCATGTGCCGAGCCTTTCACCAAATGGAAATCTTGAGGTGGAGTAACTCTACCAGATCATGGTCAAACCAGGGGCTGAACCCGTTTTTAATTCTCTTTTTTTATGGGGGCGTGTTTGTTAACAATACCACTGAAAATATCAAAAAAGAAGGTCCAAGCGTCTGTTCAAATTTCAGTGTTGGTTCAAGTTGTTGAGAATCACAGCTACCTTTGTTAATATACAATGTTTTTGTAAAAATGTTTCATATTCATACGCTTATCAAGTTGTCAGCAATTTACTTTTAATTGATCGTTTCAATATTCAACACATTTTCTTTTATATGCAATGGTGAAACAAGAGAGGAAAGTGACAAGATAAAAGTTAGCTAATGTTAGGTAAACAGACACTGCATGCATGTATTGACTGATCATTTAAGAATGCCCAAATAACTTGGCTGGGTAGCAAGCCTAGATTGAACAGAACACAGCTGCATTTCCTACATTTTACTCAGATGTTGTCTTGCCTCAAAACCAGTCGGCCACAACTATTTTGTCCTGCCAATGTCAGGGAGCGAAATGAACGCATCAGTTTCCATCTGCCCCCCAAAAATTAAATAAAGATTTGCTACATTTGTCACCAGCTGGCTAGCAAGTTCACCAATTCAGGATTAAAAAACTGTACGGGTCTTCACAATTTTACGATTAGTTTGTTTAGTTGTTTATCGCTAAACAGCTGATAACCAGGATGAAATCGACTAGCTAGTGGTCTGATCTGAATTTAAAATTCATATGAAAGTAATTTGTCAAACATTTTAACAACATTTGGTGAAATAAATAAATGTAATACTTATATTTCACAATGTTATTCCTTATTCCCCTGGATCATTTTCTCCCAAGCGGGGCCTTCAGTCTGCCATTATTTCAGAGGTTTTGGGAATTTTCGCTTTGTCGCAATACATGTGATGGCCTTCCCAGCGAAGGGAACAACAAAGTATCCTCCCATGCGTTTAGTGAAAGTGGGTATCTTTAACGGTGTTATCTCAGGGGAGAGATAATAGGGGAGTCATCCACCTCTCACAGCTAAACGAGGCCAGCCAGGTTCTGTAAACAAAGGAACAAATGACAATGAATCATGTGGCATATATGGTGTTCCAAGTTTATTGATTACTGTTACTTTACAGAAGTAGGAACAACTGCTGGAGGCGAGGTAGGGGCAGTCTGGACTCAAAGGAACAGTTCACTTCACGCTCCCTCTCTATTCTTCTCTGTTGTATTCCCTTAGAATGAATTGCACTTACCCAACTCTTTTTTTCCCCTATACTGTCTGAATGAGGTACTGTATACAGTAGTGTAACCTTGGCTGCCTTGCAGTCACAGAGCGCATTAGCCTTGGGGGCTGTTACTGCTCTGATAAAAAAAATATAATCTGTGTTTTGTGTTTGCAGTTTGATGTTTCTGTGTGTGAGAGGAGAGAGATGGTTTTACCGACTAGTGCGCCACGTGTGCTGGTTATATGAACCACAACCACACCAAGGGGAATTGAACTACGCTCTAAAACAATAACATCACTGCGTTGAACAGAGATGAAGAGCACGGAAGCAAAGACTTAAATCATAAGTGACCTCTGAACTGTAAAGGGTGTTCGGCAAAGAGGAGCTGGTGGGTAATGGGAAATTAACAGTGCTGGGGGTTATTCTGAATAAGAACATGGAGTCTGTGACTCCTAGGTTTCTCTCTCTCGCTCGCTTGCTCGCCTGAGGCAATAGCTGGGAGATTGAAAACCAGTGGGAATTGTTTGATTGGCGCACACACACTTCCATGGTGATCTGAGAACATAGAGAAAAATACAATACAAGTTTAAGATACAGCATCTCAGTTCAGGCTGACTTATATACTGTCGTGGCCAAAAGTTTTGAGAATGACACAAATATAAATTTCCACAAGGTTTGCTGCTTCAGTGTCTTTAGATATTTTTGTCAGATGTTACTATGGAATACTCAAGTATAATTGCAAGCATTTCATAAGTGTCAAAGGCTTTTATTGACAATTACATGAAGTTGATGCAAAGAGTCAATACATGCAGTGTTGACCCTTCTTTTTCAAGACCTCTGCATTCCGCCCTGGCATGCTGTCAATTAACTTATGGGCCACATCCTGACTGATGGCAGCCCATTCTTGCATGATCAATGCTTGGAGTTTGTCAGAATTTGTGGGTTTTTGTTTGTCCATCCACCTCTTGAGGATTGACCACAAGATCTCAATGGGATTAAGGTCTGGGGAGTTTTCTGGCCATGGACCCAAAAGATCAATGTTTTGTTACCCGAGCCACTTAGTTATCACTTTTGCCATTTGGCAAGTTGTTCCATCATGCAGGAGAAGGCATTGTTCGTCATCAAACTGTTCCTGGATGTTTGGGAGAAGTTGCTCTCAGAGGATGTGTTGGTACCATTCTTTATTCATGACTGTGTTCTTAGGCAAAATTGTGAGTGAGCCCTCTCCCTTGGCTAAGAAGCAACCCCACCAATGAGTGGTCTCAGGATGCTTTACTGTTGGCATGACACAGGACTGATGGTAGCGCTCACCTTGTCTTCTCTGGACAAGCTTTTTCCCGGATGCCCCAAACAATCGGAAAGGGGATTCATCAAAGAAAATGACTCAGCAATCCAATCCCTGTACCTTTTGCAGAATATCAGTCTGTTTGTGATGTTTTTCCTGGAGAGAAGTGGCTTCTTTACTGCCCTTCTTGACACCAGGCCATCCTCCAAAAGTATTTGCCTCACTGTGCATGTTGATGCACTCACACCTGCCTGCTGCCATTCCTGAGCAAGCTCTGTACTGGTGGTGCCCCGATCCCGCAGCTGAATCAACTTCAGGAGACGGTCCTGGCGCTTGCTGGACTTTCTTGGGCGCCCAGAAGCCTTCTTCACAACAAATTAACCGCTCTCCTCGAAGTTCTTGATGATCCGATAAATGGTTGATTTAGGTGCAATCTTACTGGCAGCAATATCCTTGCCTGTGAAGCCCTTTTTGTGCAAAGCAATGATAACGGCACGTGTTTCCTTGCAGGTAACCATGGCTGACAGAGGAAGAACAATGATTCCAAGCACCACCGTCCTTTTGAAGCTTCCAGTCTGTTATTTGAACTCAATCAGCATGACAGAGTGATCTCTAGCCTTGTCCTCGTCAACACTCACACCTGTGTCAACGAGATAATCACTGACATGATGTCAGCTGGTCCTTTTGTGGCAGGGCTGAAATGCAGTGGAAATGTTTTTGGGGGATTCAGTTCATTTGCATGGCATAGAGGGACATTGCAATTCATCTGATCACTCTTCATAACATTCTGGAGTATATGCAAATTGCCATCATACAAACTGAGGCAGCAGACTTTGTGAAAATTAATATTTATGTCATTCTCAAAACTTTTTTCCACGACTGTACAGTACAAATCCCAACTGAGAATGTATACATGAGGATGTTTCACAATATTTTAGATAATACAAACCTGTCCAGTATTTACAAAACTATTGATTGGAAATTCATCAATTGATCCCTACTCCGGTAGACAGAATAGTCCATTATAAGTTATTATGTGTGAACCCTTGGCAACAATATAGTTCATGCTCACTTTCAGACCGCCATAATTGCACTATTAAGCTATCAACGCTTAGTAAAAGCCTGCATTCCACACCCAGCACAATGAAGTACTAAAATAAATATACTGCTGGCAATATTGTGAGGCAAAATGACCCACTCAATAAACAGATGGATGTGAATGGACTCATCACATGGTGACAGTGGGAAACTTCAATACCCCACAGAAACCAGGCACATGTTATATAATTCTTAGCACTGGACTAAAGTGCAAACAACCAAAATTTGCATGATCAGTGTTCAGTGTTCAGAGACAAAAAATCCTCCCCCCCATAGATGTGTTTCTATATACATCAGCGACACACTTTTACAATTTCCGGCCTGTGTTGAAAACTCCATGGTGCGTCTCCTCATCCCAGCCCTCCTCAGCCTGGTGACTCACACAGATGGCCCTTCTCAGGGACCCCCTCCTGGGTACTCCCCCGCAGGTGTTAGGGTTCTGCCCTTCTCCCATTGGAACCCCTCCATCGTTAAATAATTACCTCTCTAGTCTGCCCTAATTCTTTCTTACACTTCTCTTTCATGATGACACTACCCCCTGTCTCTCTCAACATCTCACCATAAACACCTGAGTACAATAACAGAAACTATAGAACAATACTACAGTAGTATGCAACAGTGTGTAATCCAATGTGTCCAGTAGGCACATGTTCATTTTTCAGAGTGAGGGAATTTTAAAGGAAAAGTTCAATGGAATAAGGAGTGAAAAGAAATTGGGAGATATTAGGAATTCATCTTGACATTCCATGTCAATCCGTCTGTAATCGTGTCTCCGCAGAACCATAAGAGAGAGAAAGAGAGAGAGCTGCTCTGTACTGCTCTGTAAAGGAAGATCTTTTGGAAAGTTCAGCGAGGATTAATTTGGCACAACGCAGGGAAGAGATGGTAGCAGGCAAGGATAAAAAAAGAAAAAAACGTTTCTTTGTGAGAGTAATTGCTCTCAGCCGTTCTACTGTGCAAACTGCTAGAGATTATAGGATTTATTCTGAGAAACGATTTGGAGCTTTTCTGCTCAACACACACATCTGAAGATGACTCTTCTGTATAAATCCGTAAATGCATACATACAGAGTGACTACTATACTCTTTATTGCCTAAGACAGCAGAACAGGAGATAAATAATGGTCACAATAGTATGTGTCAAACTGGTAGGCCAACATGACAGTTTTCAGTAGCGCCAAAAGTATTGGGACAGTGACACATTTTTTTGTTTGGTTTGGATTTTAAATAACACCGTAAAAACAGTAAAAAATATCACAGCACTTTCTGTGTGTAGTGCCCCCATTTTTGGGGACCAAAAGTATTGAGAAAAATTCAGTTATACAGTATGTGTATAAAATATCATACCCTTAAGACATGATAACCTCTCACCATTACAATAACAGGGGAGTTTATACTTTTTATTACGGGGGGGGGGGATTTGTGAGTCTAACTTTTTCACTCATCATTATTCACGATTCATTCAGGAATGTCCGTAATCGTGGTAGCATCCACATTCAAGTAGAGGTGTTTAGAAACGTATTATTAACAATGAAAGTGACTCCAAACTGACACAATATATTATTTGCCATTAATTTATACTGGGCACAAAATAATCTGAAACACAACAAAAAGAAACAAATGCATACAACAAATTTGTAGAGTCACATGCTTAATGTAGTCATTGTGTGCTAGGAATATGGGACCAAATATTAATCTTTTGACTACTTTAATAGACATATAAGTAAATTTGTCCCAACAATTTGGTTCCCTAAAATGTGGGGACTATGTACAAAAAGTGCTGTAATTTCTAAACAGTTCAACTGAAAATTAATTAAAGCTGACAGTCGGCACTTTAACCTCCTAGTCAAATCCAATGTGCTGGAGTAGAGCACTAAAACAACACAACATGTGTCACTGTCCCAATACTTTTGTAGCTCAATGTGTATTAATGTTGTATGGAAATAAGTCAACCAGAAATATACACTGAGTGTACAAAACATTATGAACACCTGGTCTTTCCATGACATATATTGACCAGGTGAAAGCTATGATCCCTTATTGATGTCACTTGTTAAATCCACTAGATCAAGTGAAGGAGACAGGTTAAACAAGGATTTTTAAGCCTTGAGACAATTTAAGAATTGGATTGTGTATGTTTGCCATTCAGAGTGTGAATGGGCAAAATAAAATATTTAAGTGCCTTTGAACGGGGTATGGTAGTAGGTGCCAGGTGCACCAGTTTGTGTCAAGAACTTCAACGCTGCTGGGTTTTTCACACTCAACAGTGTGTATCAAGAATCGTCCACCACCCTAAGGACTTCCTGCCAACTTAACACAACTGTAGGAATTATTGTAGTCAACATGGGCCAGCATCCATGTGGAACGCGTTTGAGATTTTGTAGAGTCCATGCCCCGCCCAATTGAGGCTGTTCTGAGGGCAAAAGGGGGAGGAGGGGTGCAACTCAATATTAGCAAAGTGTTCTTATTGTTTTGTGCACTCAGTGTATTCTATAGTAATTCATGTAGTGTTTTTGTGGATTGTAGTATCCTGTGGTATTAACTATAGTGTTTTTGTTTTATAATCTTTGTCATAAAAATTGAGGCTGTACGTAAAACAGTATAGTCTATACTTGGCATGCATTTATGGGTGGCACAAATTGAGACATGGGGGAGGGGAATGGGCAGGGAAATGCAAATTGAATGCTGTAGTATTTACTATAGTTAAAAAAGTGTAGTGTTTTTGCTGACTGTTGTAGTTTTACAGATATTACTGTATTATTTACTACTGTGTTTCTTTTGCGGATAATACTGTTTTGAACACCCAGTTCATGACAGTTCTTGAAACCCTGTTCAAAGGCACTTAAATCTTTTGTCTTTCCCATTCACTCTCTGAATGGCGCACATACACAATCCATGTCTCAAAAAAATCCTTATTTAACCTTCTTCTACACTGATTTAAGGTGGACTTAATAAGTGGGATCATAGGGATAATAGTTTTCACCTGGATTCACCTGGTCTGTCTATGTCGTGGAACGAGCAGATGTTCGTAATATTTTGTACACTCAGTGTATACTACAGTTTTCTTTCACCAAAGTATTTATACTACAGTTAACTGTAAATGCTACAGTATAATACACTATATTACATTAAATACTACAGTAAATACTACAGTATTCACTGTAGTCTTTCTGTCGAGTTTAGTCCGCAAAAACACAATAGTGTTATAGTATTTACCCTGTTATTTAGAACCTAACAATAAGTATACTATAGTAGTTTTTGTGTCCTTGTGCATGTGTGAGCTGCATGTGTGAGCCTTCTATCAAGCCCAGATCTACTACTCATCACACCTCCAATTTGAGAAAACCACCCTGCTGCCTTAAGGCAGAATGACTGGTCTTGTCCTATTGTGCACTCTCAAAAAAAAAGGGTTCCTAAAGGATTTTTCAGCTGTCCCCATAGGATAACTCTTTTTTTGGTTCCAGGTAACACTTTTTGGTTCCATGTAGAACCCTCTGTGTAAAGGGTTCTACATGGAACCAGGACCAGCCCCCAGGGCCTCCAGGCCAGTGGCCCAGGAAGAAAGGCTGTCCTGCGACTCCTCTGTTCGTCCCGGGGCCCTCTCGAGACCGGGAGCGCAGATTTCATGGTGGGTATGGAGCTAGGAGGTCGACCAGGTTAGCAAACAGACATTTCCCTCCAATTTCATGGTGCATTTGCCAGGAGGAAGTGATGGGGATCCAGTTTAAATCCTTATCATTGAGATCCATGAATCAGAGGGCTTTCTGGTCTACATGTGCTCTCTCTCTCTGTCTTTCTCTCTCACTCTCTCTGTCTGGGCACACACCAAAGCTTTCACACACCACTCTCCATGGTTCAGTGAGAGTGATCCTCCCTCTCACCACACACACTCTCATTGATACAAACCGTCTCTTCAGATACACACACCAACCAGATGTTTCACACAAAGCTAAGGGGAAGAGCCTTTAGGAGGGGGAGTGAAGGATGGAGGATGGTTGAAGAATGGTTTGACTCCTCGCAATTTGTTTTCTCTCACTTCCACTAATATTTATGACCATATTTTTGTCAATGACAGTCACAGCTTCCTCCCTGGAATTTGCGCCGGGCCTCATGGGTGAAAGAAATGAGAGAAGAGAAAGGTTCCTCAACCTAAAACAGGTGAATCAGAATCAGCCTCGCCAGGCTGACTGACTGGCTGGATGGAGTGGGGAGAGAAGAGAGAGTGGGACAGATTGAGAGAGATAGAGAGATAAGGGGGAGGGGATGGAGGGAGAGTTAAGATCAGCCTCACCCTGCACAACTGAAGAAAAAAATACCCCACACAGCTCACATGGATGGAAAGCATCAGCTTTTCATATCAACATACTTTCACCAAGAGAGCCTGGGTCTGTGGAAATGCCTTACAGGTTAAAGAGAATGGACTGAGTTCACTAATCAAATCAACTGGCGATTGATTGGTTGTGAGTCGTGACTTCAGAATCTGCTGTTGATAATAGAACTAGAAACCATTGAGCGTTAAATTTGTTTTTATAGAGCATTATGCGGAATGTGTTGGGAAGGAAAGGGGGCATTAAACATTCAGCATAGCTGTTAGAGTATGAGTAATGATAGGACCACGCTGGAGCATGGACAGCTTTACAGTCATGCGTTAAGATTGACTGCCTGAGGGGACTGTATGACACACTATGACAGATAGAGTGGACATAATAAAGTCCTGTTATGTACATACTGTAAGACCAAGATTTAAGACCAGGATGAAATCAATTTGATTTATGAGGATATTTTCACTTCTCTGTCACTTGAGACAACTGTATATGATTCACTATTCGTCATTGTTTTCTAGTCAGTGATGCCACTCATTTCACTGCTAACTGGGACCTAAGTTGTGCTGTCACTGGATGAAACAGGATAAAACATCACAGGCCAGGAGGTGTTTAGTGTGATAGCACTGGGATAGAAAGTGTATGCTTCAGAAATGCACCCTATTCCCTATATAGCGCACTACTTTTGCCAAGAGCCTTATAAGCCTTATTTAAAAGTAGTGCACTATAAAAGGGAATACGGTGTCATTTGGTACCCTAGCAATGAGTGTTGAACTAACACCCAGGTGGATCCTCTCAGATTCTGTTTGGTTTAGTGATACTGTGCTCCATCAAAAGCAGTGCTGGGGAAAACTCTTTGGTGTACAGAGCAAGGTTCATTCAGAGGGGAGTCTTTAGTGTTTCCTCTATGGGGTTTAATGCAAGGTCCTATAAGGTGAGGATAAAAGCTATACTGAGAGCCAGGGAGATTTTACACAGTTTGACTCCTCTGACTTGATTCACGTGGTTCTCACCCTGAGAGAGAGAGGACATGAAGAGAAAGAGAGAGAGAGAAGGAAAGAGAGAGAGAGAGAGAGAGAGTTACATGGAAAAAGAGAGACTGAGAAGACAGGGAGAAATAGAGACTGAGATGACAGGGAGAAAGAGAGACTGAGCGAGAGAGAGAGACAGAAAGAGGGAACGAAAGAGTCAAAGAAACCAAAAGAGGGAAGTACAGTTACAATATATCTGAGAAAGAGCGAGACAGAGAGGAGAGAGTTACAGTTACTTCATACCTCTATCCAAACTGAGGTGAATACTCCCTCTCTCCTCGAACACAGAACATCACTTTTCCCTTCAGAACAGTTGCATTCTTTCAACATGTCTCACCTTTCACCCAGGAGAAGATTTTACCAAACAACTTCTGGCAGATTCCTCTAGAAATATAAACTGGGCCAGTGCCAGCTTTACTAAAAACCTGCTGGTTCCCTGAGAGTGAGTTGAACATCATAAATTTGACTATAGTCTTTATGGCTGTCTGAATCATTACCTGTCCCATTAGACTGCTGGCCAGCCTCGTCACGTGACAGCTCTGAGCCAACATTACAGTGTTACATTATCAGCCAGAGCAGTGGTTCCCAAATGTTTTATAGTCCCGTACAACTTCAAACAATCAACCTCCAGCTGCATACCCCCTCTAGCACCATTGTCAGCGCATTCTCAAATGCTGTTTTTTTTGGCATCATTGTAAGCCTGCTACAGACACACTATATGATACATTTATTAAACATAAGAATGAGTGTGAGTTTTTGTCACAACCCGGCTCGTGGGAAGTGACAAAGAGCTCTTATAGGACCAGGGCAGAAATAATAATATAATAATAATCAATAATTTTGCTCTTTATTTAACCATCTTACATATAAAACCTTATTTGTTCATCAAAAATTGTGAAATACTCACCACAGTCTGTAATGTTGGGTTGTATTGGAGAGAGTCTCAGTCTTAACCCTTGTGTAGTATTAACATTCTGTATCCTCCCGTTGTCCTAAGGGTAAAAGATGACCCGCATTCACTAAACCCCTAAAATAAAGCAGTTTCATTGAATTTGAAACCCCCCAAAAAATTTGCACGACGAAACATGTCATTCATCACAAACTTTGTGAATATCTGGGTTTTACATCTTCACAATGCATGAAGACTGCATTTAATCAGAGGACACCATTAGTTTTTATTACAACACACCTGCCACAATTGTTTTCTTTACTAAAGTAGAGGTTTATTAGTATTATTATTGCTAAAGGTACTGCATAGGTGTAAACGTTTTTTTTAGCAAGAGATAGCACTTGTGTAGCCTAAGAGAGTAGCAGAAATGTGCAGAAAGCAGTTTTGAATACATTTTATTGAAGGGAAACAATAACAGTCTTGAACTCTTTTGGCAACAAAGTGATATATTCTTATATAGTGTACAATGAGTAATTCAACTAAAAAAAATACTAGTCTTCTCCCATTTTTTTTTACCTTTGCCCCCACCCACAATGTGTATAAACAACAACAATAAGTAGGAATAAGATAATCGATACGAAACAAAAACATGAAGAACAAATCAATTAACTCTAATTAGCACATGTAGGACAGTTATGCAAGTGTGTGTGCATGGACTTTGAAGATGTATTTCTCACATGTGCAGCACATAGTTTTTGTTTTACAGTCCTTCTTTGGGGGGCATAATTGGCATCTCCTCCTCTTGCCTGCCCCAGGCTCAGGTGGATCAGGACAAGATTCAGCCCCTTGAACAGCTTTCACAAGTGCTGCAGAGGCTTCTGTGCAGGGGAGGCACTCCCTTCTTTGAATGTGTGGGGTTACAAGTGCCTTTCCCAGCTGCTCCAGGAACACTCCCATGTTCTGCTTAACAGGCATCCAGGTATCAAATCAAATCAAATCAAATTTATTTATATAGCCCTTCGTACATCAGCTGATATCTCAAAGTGCTGTACAGAAACCCTGCTGTACAGGTAGGGTTGATCTTGTTCCATATCACGAAGGCATTGTATGAGGACACATTAATGATGGTATGGAAGATGACCAGGGGCCAGCCGGCAGTCATCCACCAAGTTCCAATCACCTTGTCCAGGTTGTCCACACCGCCTTTGTTGTGGTAGTAGTCCAGGTTGATGGCTGGCTTCCTGTCTTCACGATCACTGATCTCAGCCATTTTGCGCAGTGTGCTCAGGAGGACCACATTCTTCTTCCTCTTTGGGAGGTAAGAAACTAGAGTAGTGGTGGGGGTGACTTTGATGAGAACTTTGAAGAGAAGGCCTCTCTCCCCCTTGTTGCGAAGAGTGCAGGGGGGAGCTCAGGGTTGTTATTTCTAACTGTGCCAACCATGGTGATCTTCCTCTTCAGAAGCAGCTGGCTGAGTTCAATCAGTAGCACACATAATCTCAATTTCTTATTGTGGGCGGGTGTGTAGTAAATGATTTAGGGGGTTTTCTCTGAGTTTTTTTTTACCCTTAATACTATCAGAACCAAGGTAAGACGCAGATGCAGACTGTCAAAGTAATAATGTTTATTGTAAGAACAGGGGCAGTGAAAGACAGGTCAAGGCTGTCAGGGGTCGATAATCCAAGTATGGGAGCAAAGGTACAGGACTGCAGGCAGGCTCAGGGTAGGCAGAGGTCGGTAATCCAGAGGGGGCAGAGGTACAGATCGGCAGGCAGGGTCAGGGACAGGCAGAGTGGTCAGGCAGGCAGGCTCAGAGTCCGGACAGGCAAGGGTCAAAACCAGGAGGGCAAGAAAAGAGAGACGGGAAAAAGCAGGATCTGAGAACACAAAACGCGGTTTGACTCGAATAAACAAGACGAACTGGCACAGACAGACAGAAAACACGGGTAAAAATACATGGGATAATGGGGAATTTGGGCGACACCCGGAGGGGGGTGGAGACAATCACAAGGACAGGTGAAACAGATCAGGGCGTGACAAAGACAACACAAGGTTTAAATCATTTTCCACACAGTCTGTGCCTGTATTTAGTTGTCATGTTTGTGAGGGCGAAGAATCCACTCTCACATTGGTACGTGGTTGCAAAGGGCATCAGTGTCTTAACAGCGAGATTTGCTAAGGGAGGATACTCTGAGAGCAGTCCAATCCAAATATGTCAGTGGCATCTGATTAAATTACATTTTCACAGAACCGCTTATTGAAATTTTGATGAGGCTCGTTTGTTCAGATATCGGTAAATGGACTGGAGGCAGGGTATGAAAGGGATAACGAATCCAGTTGTTTGTGTCATCCGTTTCGGAAAAGTACCTGCATAATTACTCACCCAACTCACCCAGGTGCTTCGCAATATCACATTTGACATTGTCCATAAGCTTGAGTTCATATGCACACAAAATATCATACAAGGATGGAAAAACCTGTGTGTTAATGCAGACAGAGAAGAGCTTCAACTTCTTAATCATAGCCTCAATTTTGTCCCGCACATTGAATATATTTGCAGAGTCCCTCTAATCCTAGATTCAGATCATTCAGGTGACAAAACTTCACCCAGATATGCCTGTCATGTGAGAAACCCGTCATCATGCAAGCGGTCAGACAAGTAACAATTATGGTCAGTAAAGACAACTTTAAGCTCGTCTCTCAATTCAAAAAGATAGGTCAATACTTTGCCCCTTGATAACCAGTGCACTTCTGTATGTTGTAAAAGCAGTACATGGTCGCTGCCCATATCATTGCATAGTGCAGAAAATATATAAGAGTTCAGGGGCCTTGCTTAAATAAAGTTAACCATTTCCGCTGTAGTGTCCAAAAAGTATTTCAAGCTGTCAGGCATTCTTTTGGCAGCAAGAGCCTCTTGTTGGATGCTGCATTGTACCTAAGTGGCATCAGGAGAAACTGATTGTATGCGTGTTACCACTCTACTATGTCTCCCTGTCATGGCTTTTGTGCCATCAGTACATATACCAACACACCTTGACCACCTAAGTCACTTTGATGTCACAAAGCTGTTCAGTACTTTACTGTCACTGATGTGTCATGAAACTGTTGTTTGATGAAGACATTGACTGTATAGCTTGTTGGGCCTTTTCCCCCAAGCATTGTGACAGGCTTATCCGCGGCAGCAGGAGTAATTACCTCCTACACAATAGTATGGGGCTTAATTGTCCTAGCCACTCGGTAGCTCACCATATAAGATGCCTCTAGCCCCTTCATATTAATGGTATCTGTTGCTTTATACATGTCTTACTACTCAAAAGTCGTCTTAATTCCCTCTTCAAAAACTCCCTTGTTTTGTTTCTAAATGTCTGCGCAAGAGTGAAGGTTTCATGGAGTTTTTCACATATAACACACGGTGGCTGAGTAAAGGCAAAAATCCCAATATAAGTGAACCCCAAATCAATGTGGTTCTCATCATATTGGCACCTCTTCGATGGTCCAACGTCCCTGTCTGTTGTTCGGTACTTTCTCAGTTAAGGGGGCAGTAGCTCTTCGGCTGCATCAGATTCACCACTGTCAGTGTCCATGCTAGCTGGGCTAAAAGCAAATGTAGAATTACTGATGCTAGCATTGGATGTGCTCGTGGAAGCAGAACAACTTATGTCATCGACAGGTGCAGGTGTCGTACTGCTGGTAGTAGAATTTGATATGTACAGTACAGAGGCAGAAGCTACATACAGAAATGCACAGTGCTTATTACATTAGTCATAAGTTAAACACCATAGATAGTACCTAATTACCGGTTATAAGAGATGAGGAGTAACAGTCAAAAAAATACAATGTGCAGGATTATTCTTACTTCTCTCATGATTAAAACAATAGCTTTGTGGTGTGGAAAACAATGCAATCAAGGTGTCATGAAGACAGGTGACACAAACAAGGATCTTAACATAATATTTGTTTTACACCCCCCCCCTCCCCCCAAACAACACTCAGTACCACAGAAGAAAGCAGAGAGGAGTAGCAATTTCCCTTTTTGAGAAGCGTTATTTACCCCTTATTGAGAAGCATATAAAACTATTGGGGGAGAGAGAGCGAGACACAGACACAGACAGACAGAGACACAGAGTAAAATACAACCCCTCCTCTCGCTGGGATGAATATGGGAGTATGGAAATGCCAAATGTGTCTTTGCTCCAGCCCTGTTCTGTTCCAGTGGCCCAGTGTAATACTTCTGCGGAAGCAGGTGAATAAATCATTAGTAGGGTTAATCTACCCTTACAGACTCCCTCCCTCCCACCTCTCCTTCCTCTCCTATTCAATACCACTTATCTCCTATTGCCGTTTCATTGACTCCAAGTGTTGCAACCTCTGCCAAGGTATATTCAAAGACGTGGGAGGTTTCACATTGCAGGCACTGTTAACAGATACTTACGCACGCACACAAACATACGCACGTACACACACCACACACACACACACACACACTTCTCACCCATGCACAAACAGATGAAAACAAAGCAGACATTCACACTGTGACGCTATAGTGGAGCGTTGTAGTGAACAGCATGTGGTTTCCCGGTAACCACCGTGATGAAACATTCCTTGTGAAGCAGCAGGGATTTGGGTCAGGACATACCGGTTACAGACTAGATTTAGTTACAATCCCTCAGTCAAGGCCAAGGCCAAACAGCCAGGGAGAAACACCATGGCACACACATCCTCCTGCTCAACCTCTAACCCCTCCACCACCCACTCTACATCTGTCTCCATCTAGACAACACACAGATACATGCACAAGCAACATGAATTAATAACCCAACCCTGAACCTGTTTAAACTGATGAATCCCCCAGACGACAGGAGTTCACCGTTAAATGAGATCTAAAGGTTTATCTCTGGTGAGGAGAAGAGGAGAAGGAAAGAGGGGGAGAACAACAAAAGATGAGTAGAACAAAAACAAGGGGAGTGAGATAATGTGCTTGTGAGAGAGAGGAATGGAGGGAGAGAGAGGGGTAGAGTGAGAGGGAGAGAGAAAGAGAGCATTTAATAAAGACATGTATAGTACAATGGGAATGAGAGGGCTACTTACAGTGTTGGGAAGAAATCACAGCAGTGATTGAATGAGGGTATGTGGCATGAGCTGAGGTGTTCAGAGGCTTGACTTTAGTGCAGGATAGGATTTGACTGGAAAGACACAAAACAATAACACAACACACTACACAGTTATACAAAAGACCTAAGAATGAGTTAGTCCAAGCAAGGAGTAAAATCATTGATGTGTAATAGTGTGATTATGGTTGTGTGTGTGATTGACTCTACATACAGTAATGAGAGAAAATTGATAAGGAAACATTCAATGTGCCAGTAGATGAGCGGGCACATGATACGTGGTTTCAGTTCATGTCAGGAGAGAGTTGACAATGGTAGTGGAGTGGAGTTGTCATCACCTCTTAATAAGGGAACAGGAGGGGACTTAGCTGTAAATACAAATAGCAGATACATTCCATTACAACTGTGCCATCGTAGGTTTGAACAACAAGTTTGTCCATGAAGTTAAACACAGACTGTGCATCTCGCCCATTTGAAACATCAAAGTAGCCAAAGAAATGTTTCTGAATTAATTCCTGATCATCCACATTCCTGACGATAACTGACAACTGCAAGCGGACTGGTGGCACCATAGGTCCCAGATTGGTGGAGGGGGCATATGTTAATCTAACCGGGATAACTCTGGACCCTATAAGGTATAACAGTGTTTAATCACTCGTAAAAAGGTTTTATAAGGGCTATGATGGGACCGGTTTTCCAAATCAGGTCACATGGTTAAAAAAACAACTCCTAGCCCTGGGGGGGGTGTAGTAGGTGAAAACCCTGTCAAACTGCAGCAACCTTATACTTGTTCATATGAATTATATTTAGACTAGATTAGGGGGGGGATTTCCTCTACCCAAACACAGAGCCAACTGATAGACTACTATAGAACTCACTGGGTTGTGATAGCTTTATGCATGTTTGCATCATGCATGCCTGTACAACTGTAGGACTTAATTAAAATTAACTCACATCTGTCATCACTAATATGTTGATTGATTAATTCCAGTTAATAATTTTGGATTGAAAACGTATAGGCAGCCTAGCCAGCCCAATTTCAAATATAAACCACATTTGATCACATTCACATTTTCTCCTGACACACAAATTGAATATAAATAAATAACGTTACCAATTAGTTTACCCTGACCAGATGGACAGTGCACATAGGCTGTATGCAGCTGCTCTTATTAGTAGCCTACAGTTGATCAGACTGAAAAATTGTCTCGTTTTCATCCTGTACCGCATGTCAGAGCTCTAATATTTAGGCGTAGCCTAGGCTGCTGCATTTATGGAATGAGTTTTTGCTTGTGTCTGTCCAGAGTGATTATGTGTTATTTGCATTTATTATGAATCCCCATTAGCTACTGCCAAAATAGCAGGTACTCCTCCTGTGGTCCAGCAAAAGTAAGCCAGTATACATTAACTGTTATCATCAATGGTAAATAAATACCAGAGGAAAGTCTACTTGAGAGCGCATGAAAAAAATTGCTGCGTCAACCTCTCTCTTTAATCAAACTTTTAATGGATGATGCGACAGAAGCTATTGAATTGATTTCAACATCCCAGAAAAAGACAGTTGAAAGTAGACAGTACAAAGTGTCATATGTTCTGCCAGGAAAGCACTGAAACATGCAATTACTGCTGCAAGCTCCTTGTAGTTGCACTTGTTGGCTGAACTTTCCCTTGTCTCGTGTCCTCTAAAAGCCAATTCTTGCATCCCCAAAAACGCAGTGGTGTTGATAAGTCGCTTGAGAACATCCCTGTTTCTTCTTAATTTCTCGTTGTGTTGCACAATTTCAATATGCAGACCTTCGTCATGATCGATGCAGCTTTTTCCCAGAAGCTTGAATCTGATGTGGGCATTTATATGCTCCCTGCTTTTTTGGGGGGCGTTTAGCTGAACGATCAATGTTCTTCAGGTCACTGTATCCCTCTTTCACCCAAGGCTGACTTTCCAAACAGCAGGCAAGGCCAGTTATACAGGCGGATTGATGAAAGGCTCCCTGTTAACAAGCTATAATTTTGATACCAATTGGTATTGAACACCCTTACCTTTTCATCCTTCTTCATATAACTGATCTCACACAGAGGTCGACCTTCGGTTTTAATTAGCACCTTTTCCATGTACCCCAGAGATTGGAAGGGGTTCTTCAACAAAAAGTCAACTAAATTTGCGTTGGCGGCAAGAACTGCACACTTAAGCAGGTAGCTAGCAAGCTACTGCTACTTGCTACTGAAGTTAGTGCAATTTATTTCAATTTGCCTTAAAAAATAAAGTTCTAAAACCAATAAAATAATTTAGAATTCACCTCCTACGTCTCCTGCAATTTGAAGAAATTAATTTGAATTTAATAATATCCCCAAAAAACTTTTCAATATCTATCCAATAATGTCACCATCTCACCAAGCTTCTCAACACATAGACCCCCCCCCCACACCAGGTTATTTCTCTGATCCTAAACCTATGATTGGATAGACAACATGTCAGTTCATACTGCAAAAGCTTTGCTTGGTTGGAGGACATCCTCAAGAAGTGGTCAAAACTAACATCTATGGAAGGGGGTGAGGCCTACAAGCATCCTTTTTTATTTGACCTTTATTTTACTCAGCAAGTCAGTTAAGAACAAATTCTTATTTTCAATGACGGCCTAGGAACAGTGGGTTAACTGCCTGTTCAGGGGCAGAACGACAGATTTTTACCTTGTCAGCTCGGGGATTTGAACTTGCAACCTTTCGGTTACTAGTCCAACGCTCAATGTACCCAGATGAGGACAGAAGCTAGCTGGTGCTACCCCAGAGAGTGCTGTTGAAGTTACTGTAGGCCTTCATTGCAAAACAGTGTGTTTTAATCAATTATTTGGGGACATATGAATATATTTAGTATAGTTTTATATTAAAAGGATTTTTTTTGTGTTTCACTATTTTTATGAAATTTCAATGAGGAGGTTTGTCCTCCCCATCCTCCTCTGAGGAGCCTCCACTGCTGTACACTCTTAACCCAAATACTTAGAGGTTACACTTGATGTCTTGCGTCACAGGTTGCACATGGTAATATGAGTGAAAATACTGTGGGATGCTGTCAGTTTTGTTTTGTAGCTACACTGCAGGATGATAAAGGTGTCCAAATACACTTGAACTACATGAGGGGTGAGTACTGGACTCTTAAGGCAGGGCAGTCTATGGACCACAAGGCACTTAAAGTGGGACAATCAGGATGGTAGACACAGTCCCAACTGGTGATTGGGGTGAATAGGAACCTGACTGTAAAGTTTGTTATAAAAACACCAATATATGACTGAAATCAATTAAATGACTTTGTTGTTCAAACCATTCAAATATATCTAGCTGACTTTATAAAGATCCAGACTATTTTATATTATAGCTGTTGATCACCATCAGTAAAATGTCTGTTCTTTCTCTGAGCCCTGCAGCCGTACCGCCAGCTGAGACGGAGAGGGGTGCACATCTGACGGTACGGGCTTTTGGTTGGTACTGGGGCTGCGACAGCGGCCTGGGGCAAGGCTGGGGCCTGGATAAGGGTTGGGGTTAGGAACGGGTGAATGTTATCGTAGCCGCTACTGTTACTGGAGACCCTCCTCCTGTGGTGGCGGTAGCCTCATCTTGGCCTCAGACTGCTCCCTGCGTCTCTGCTCCTGCCTCAGCTGCTTCTGGGTCTCCAGCGTTAAAGCCACTGGCCCCACCATGCAGGTAGCCGTTCCTGGAGTCCTGGTAGCTGGAGTACCGCGGGCTCTACAACCTCCACACAAAACTGCATCTTTCATCCATTTCTCTTCTTTTGGAGATTTGACAGGCACATTTACCACAGACACAGTAATGGCAGGCCTTGCTGCTGTGTGATCCGCCTCAGTCAAACAGTCTTCTGACGGCATCTGACTGACTTGACGCATGCAACCCCCACCCCCAACCACTGCACATACAGACATGAACACAAACACACACACACAACCCCTGCCACTCCTTAAATAATGTCTAAAATTCGTCATTGAGAGATATCTCCTATTTAGCTAACGTGTATGTGCCTGGCCCCCTTCTCTATTATTAGGATCCATTAAGGAAGCGATGTGATATGCAATGGAAGACATGTGACAGTGGTATCATCCCCAATTGCACCCTATTCTCTAAATAGTGCACTACTCTTGACCAGGGCCCATTTACTATAAGTCCGGGTGCAAAGAAAGAGAGAGATCCCATTCACACCTCACTGACCTCACGTGTTTTAGAGTTCTCATCACACAGAACAGAAAGGATGGAGCAGGGAGCCATGGAATGACATGCTTTTAGACAAGTGACACACAGCTCGCAGTCGTGCCTGGATGCTTCCCAAATGGCACCCTATTCCAGGGCCCATAATGCTCTATGTAGGGAATAGGGTGCAATTTAAGACGCAGACCCTGGCTACCTGGCCTGTTTCTTATCTGAAGAACTGTCATTGGATGGTAGGGTGCGGGTGAGTCGTTGAGTAAAGTGCAAGCTGTTGGATAGCACATGTGTAGATGATCTACAGCCTCAGTAACATTTCAACTAACCACAGTGGATTTGGAAGGTATTCAGACCCCTTGACTGTTACACATTTTGTTACAGCCTTATTCTAAAATGATTTAAAAAAAATCTTAATTGATCTACACACAATACCCAATAATGATCATCCACCAAGACTCTTCCTAGAGCTGGCCACCCGGCCAAACTGAGCAATCAGGGGAGAAGGGCCTTGGTCTGGGAAGTGACAAAGAATCCGATGGTCACTCTAACAGAGCTCCAGAATTCCTCTGTGGAGACGGGAGAACCTTCCAGAAGGTCAACCATCTCTGCAGCACTTCACCAATCAGGGCTTTCTGGTAGAGTGGCCAGACGGAAGACAACCCTCAGTAAAAGGCACATGACAGCCCGTGTGTAGTTTGCCAAGACACACCTAAAGGACTCTCAGACCATGAGAAACACGATTATCTGATCTAATGAAACAAGATTCAACTATTTTTCCTGAATGCTAAGCGTCACTTCTGGAGGAAACCTGGCACCATCCCAACAGTCAAGCATGGTGGTGGCAGCATCATGCTGTGGGGATGTTTTTCAGTGGCAGGGACTGGGAGACTGGTCAGGATCAAGGGAAAGATGAATGGAGCAAAGTACAGAGAGATCATTGATGAAAGCCTGCTCCAGAGCGCTCAGGACATCAGACTGGGGTGAAGGTTCAACTTCCAATAGGTCAACGACCCTAAGCACACAGCCAAGACAAAGCAGGAGTGGCTTCGAGTCAAGTCTCAATGTCCTTAAGTGGCCCAGCCAGAGCCCGGACTTGAAGCGATCAAACATCTCTAGAGAGATCTGAAAATAGCTGTACAGTGACACTCCCCATCCAACCTGACAGAGCTGGAGAGGATCTGCGGAGAAGAATGGGAGAAACACCCATATACAGGTATGCCAAGCTTGTAGTGTCATACCCAAGAAGACTCTGGGCTGTAATCGTTGTCAAAGGTGTTTCAACAAAGTACTGAATAAAGGGTCTGAATACTTATGTAAATTTGATGTATCAGTTTTTTATTTGTAATAAATTTGCAAACATTTCTAAGAACATGTTTTTGCTTTTTCATTATGGGGTAGTGTGTTTAGATTGATTAGGAAAATGTGGAAAAAGTCAAGGGGTCTGAATACTTTCCGAACGCACTGTATCCACTAACCCCAGCCCTAACCTTAACCTTTATCCTAACCCTAAACTTATCCCTTACTCTAACCCTTAGCAAGAAATTGTTTATCAACAGATAGTTTGTTGATTGTATGATAGAGCATCTACAGATGGACTTTCCGCAATATCCAAATAACGTTTTACCCCAGCTGCTAATAAAAACTGTACAAAGCAGTCCTATTTTAGACTGTCAGTCTTGGACAAAACATTCCTATTGAAGCCTGGCAAATCAGACTTTTTGCAATCTCCAAATTAAGCTTAAAAGGGATTCATGACACACAAGGCTCAGTGACTGTTTGTTGTGGTTAGTACAATTAAATGGCTGATAATTATCTTGTCATCGGGATAGTGAAAAAGGAACATTTGCATGGAGATGGTCTGGTCAGCCTCCCATTGATATGAACTGAGTTCCTCATGGTGCTGTTTCAAAACTCTTCCATATCATACCACACAATACAGCCACATACTCATGTCACACATCTGCATTCATTTTGGACAATGACAACAGCAGAAAAAGAAGATAGATATAATTCTCTATTGTCTTCCTTCCTTCAGTCCATTCTCCCCTTCTACTCTTACGGCCATCCCTCTATCCCTCCCTCTCCCTTCATCTGCACTTCTCTCTGTCTGATTTAACGTTGTATCCCCTTGTAAATTAGAATGACAAATGACAAAAGGTGGCCCCTGTGCTCTCTTTCTGGCTGAGGTGAAAGGATGAGCTGAAACACATGGCAGTTCTCAGACACTGTGAATCTCTGTCTGTGTGTGTGTACGTGTGTGCATTCATCCATGAATGTATGTGTGCAAGGTAATCAAAGCCTGGGCAGATGTTGGGACAGACTGCAGAAAGAGTCTTATCAGATACACAGGCTCTGAGAGAGAGAACAGATTCACACGTTGCCTCAACAACAGTTACAGCTTGCTTAGAACCTTGTGATGCTTTATTTAGAACTCAGCGACCTGTATTTCCCATATGTTTTACAGTGCTGATGACGTAAATTGGGGGTTGAAATGGGGACAACATTCAATCAACTGGACAGAATCTTTAATTAAGGAAAATGATTTCATAGGAATGCAATCATGACTGATAAGTGGTATTGCTCGCTGTATCTCCTACTATTCTCCAAGAAATGTAATGAAAAGCATTCTTTACTTACAGTCAAGGGAGGGCAATTGAAGAAAAATATATGTCATCATGAAAGACGTGGGCTACATTTAGAAGGACAGAATGGCCGACTGCTGTGTCTGAGTTTCTGCAACTGCAGCTGGTACAGATCAGGGTTGATCAAAATGGAAACACACCACACACATACACGGACACACGCATGCACATACATGCACACACACAAACAGTGAGGGACAGAGACAAACACTGAAATACATGTACCTTGCGGTTGCAATGCCAGGGGCCCATGGGTATATTGTACAAACAAATAACATAAAAACGTTTCTTTCAGGAGTTGTTTTGGATTACATGTGGAATGTGAGAGTTTCTATGTGTTTGTGTGTTTGGCAGCATCACACTGGCCACTGAACAAAGCTTATCCTGCCTGCTACTTACTCCAGCTAAGCACCATTCCAGACTGGCTATCACCCTGTCTGGCCTAGCTAATCCTGTTCCAATAACAAGAGTTCATTAGAGAAACGTCCGACCCTCCGATCCTCACATCCGAGACTACCACTAAGCCTATCAGTAATGAGATAGTATGGATTCTCAGGAATGACTTCCCTGGCTTCCCTGTTTTAAAGGTCCTGGGAAGAAACACATTTACTTCCCTGTGTTTTATATATACAGTACCAGTCAAAAGTTTGGGCACACCTACTTATTCAAGGGTTTTTCTTTATTTTTACTATTTTCTACATTGTAAAATAAGAGTGAAGGCATCAAAACTATGAAAAAACACATGGAATCATGTAGTAACCAAAAAAGTGTTCTTCAAATTAGCCACATTATGCCTTGATGACAGCTTTGCACACTCTTGTCATTCGCTTTACCTGTTGAGTGTAGGGGGCAGTATTTTGATGTTTGGATGAAAAACGTACCTGTAACGTCCGGGGTGTAGTGGGTGAGAAGTCAGGCACAGGAAGCAGAGAGTTCAGGGTAGTGCTATACTTTTTAATGCACAAAAACGGTGAACGTAAGCCAAGCCAACGAAACACAGGGCGCACACCAAAACAAATGCCCCAAACACGGGGGACTTAAACAGTCCAGCAAATCCCACGAAAATGGGAAAACCGTAACTCACAGACGTGCACACAAGTACACCAAACAATCCCACACAACCAGCAGGCGGGCTGCTGACGACGACTGCCGAGCGCCACCCAAACAGGAAGGGGAGCCACCTTCGGTAGGAGTCGTGACAGTACCCAAATTAAACTGCCTATTTCTCAGGCCCAGAAGCTAGAATATGCATATAAACCTCAGGAAAATTCAACTAGGATTGACAACGCGGTTGGATTCACAAGAAGTTCATCTTTAAACATATGTAAAATAGCATATTTTCTGAATTTTTATAATGACTATTTCTGTATTTGAATTTGACGCTCTGCAATCTCACTGCAATCTCACTGGACACATACCCTAGAGAGGCTAAGAAAGCATTTTTGTTAATTTTTTTTACCATTTTAATTGAAAACAATCACAGTCAGGTACTGTATTGTTACCCAGAAATGATTTGACATGGAGATAAAAAGGTCTGCACTGGACTTTTAAAGTCATACACAGGGAAGAGGGGAAGGGAGGATTGGAAGATTGTGGGTATTATGGGACTTGACTTCCTGATGAGGATCCGTGTGAATCCTGATATTTGCTACAATGATCCTACTCAGGGTCAAAGGTCATACAACCCCGAGATGACCCCGGCTGAAATATGCTATGAGATTATTGGAGGAATGCATATCAAAGGACATGGTCTGATGATTTCCCTCAGGAGAGAAGATCTTTCCCTAGAGAAACTATGTAGAACTCAGGTTAGGGGGAAGGAATAGTCACGTCAAATATAACTTATTTTTGTTTTAACTGAAATAACTATGAAAGAAACATATGGATTGGTCAATGTACAGTAGGTATAGCAAAGAAATCCCACTGCTGCCACCAAAAGTCAAATAACATTCCTGTTTTAAACAACTGTGAAGGAAATTGGTCAACATGCCAATGTACATATTGATTGGTGCATCTGTGCCTGGACCACAAATCCATAGTCATGGACAGGGACATGTATTAATCGACCCAAGAGTGACCGCCTAATATCCCCATCTATGTTCGTAGCAGTGTGTTTAAATGGGTGTTATTTGAGTAGACCCATGCTTCCTATGACTGGTTCTAGAACTGGATGTCTCCAGAGACTAAGATAGCAATTTCTCTCTGGCCAATGAAATCAGGATTCCACACATATAGGTCTGTAGCAATGTAGCAATTACCTAAAGAACACAATTTGATACAGAGAAAGCTAAATAAAGTTGAAGTCGGAAGTTTATGTACACTTAGGTTGGAGTCATTAAAACTCATTTTTCAACCACTCCACAAATTTCTTGTTAACAAACTATAGTTTTGGCAAGTCGGTTAGGACATAAACTTTGTGCATGACACAAGAAATGTTTCCAACAATTGTGTATAGACAGATTATTTCACTGCATCACAATTCCAGTGGGTCAGAAGGTTACATACACTAAGTGTGCCTTTAAACAGCTTGGAAAATTCCAGAAAATGATGTCATGGCTTTAGAAGATTCTGATAGGCTAATTGACATCATTTGGAGGTGTCCCTGTGAATGTATTTCAAGGCCTACCTTCAAACTCTGTGCCTCTTTGCTTGATATCATGGCAAAAGCAAAAGAAATCAGCCAATACAAAATAAAAAAAATGTAGACCTCCACAAGTCTGGTTCATCCTTGGGAGTAATTTCCAAATGCCTGAAGGTACCACATGCATCTGTACAAACAACAGTATGCAAGTATAAACACAATGAGACCACGCTGCCATCATACCTTTTAGGAAGGAGACATGTTCTGTCTGCTAGAGATGAACTTACTTTGGTGCGAAAAGTGCAAATCAATCCCAGAACAGCAAAGGACCTTGTGAAGATGCTGGAGGATACAGGTACAAAAGTATCTATATCCACAGTGAAACGAGTCCTATAGTGACATAACCTGAAAGACCGCTCAGCAAGGAAGAAGCCACTGCTCCAAAACCGCCATAAAAAAGGCAGACTACGGTTTGCAACTGCACATGGGGACAAAGATCATACTTTTTGGAGAAATGTCCTCTGGTCTGATGAAACCAAAATACAACTGTTTGGCCATAATGACCATCGTTATGTTTGGAGGAAAAAGGGGGACTTGCAAGCCGAACACCATCCCAACCGTGAAGCACAGGGAAGGCAGCATCATGTTGTGGGGGTGCATTGCTGCAGGACGGACTGGTGCACTTCACGAAATAGATGGCATCATGAGGGGGGAAAAATATGTAGATATATTGAAGCAACATCTCAAGACATCAGTCAGGAAGTTAAAGCTTGGTCACAAATGGGTCTTCCAAATGGACAATGACCCAAAGCATACTTCCAAAGTTGTGGCAAAATGGCTTAAGGACAACAAGTTAAGGTATTGGAGTGGCCATCACAAAGCCCTGACCTCAATCCTATAGAAAATGTGTGAGCAGAACTGAAAAAGCGTGTGTGACCGAGGCCTACAAACCTGACTCAGTTACACCAGCTCTGTCAGGAGGATTGGGCCAACATTCACCCAAATTATTGTGGGAAGCTTGTGGAAGGCTACCTGAAACGTTTGACCCAATTTAAACAATGTAAAGGCAATGCTACCAAATGCTAATCGAGTGTATGTAAATGTCTGACCCACTGGGAAAGCGATGAAAGAAATAAAAGCTGAAATAAATCACTCTACTATTATGCTGACATTCCACATTCTTAAAATAAAGTGGTGATCCTAACTGACCTAAGACAGGGAATATTTACTAGGATTAAATGTCAGGAATTGTGAAAAACTGAGTTTAAATGTATTTGGCTAAGGTGTTTGTAAACTTCTGACTTCAACTGTATATCAGCTTTCACTTTCACATTCTCCATGTTTAAAAAAGATTTCATGATACAGTCGCTAACTTTGGCTTATTGCCTTCAGCACAGAAAATAGAGGGAGGAGGGGAGGAGAAAATAGTTTATAATGTAGGAAAGTGGAAATAAATCAGCTCAAACCAACAGTCAGTCAAAATGTATCAGTAGTTGCCCTCAGTTAAGATGAGCTTTTTTTCTTGAAGTATGTAAAGCTTAAGATGAGGAAGCTTTCTATCATGCCAGCGTCCCTCCATCCGTTGGCTGTTTGATTTGCATTGACTGAGAGCGATTAGAAAAGTGTGTGATTTGAGAGGCTATGCAGTTCAATATTAAACTCATCACAGAGAGACAGCTGGGAAGGCAAACACTGATATCAAAGTGGGCTCGAGGGCTCCCAGATCATCACAGATATTGTAAGCTTTATTGGCATTTCTGACAAATATGCAAAATATTTTAAAAGGAGATGAAGTAATGCAGCTACCACTCAGAACCCTATAGTGACTGAAGCAGTGAAAGATGAAGGAGGAGGTTATGATTTATTTTTTTTATTTTTTATTTTACAGCTACTCGTTATTAGACTGAGGGTGGAAGAAAATGTTGATTACCATGTGACACACTCGTTTTCCCTCTGGTCAACACAGACTAAAGACAAAAGTAGAGCATTTCTTGTGTTTGTATTAAATAATTGCATTCAAAGCGTTTGCCCAAAATCATATAAAATTGTATAGAGATAACATAAGTAAAGTGTGGATTTGAAATGTTTGACTGTAGGTTTGAGCAAAATTCTGAAATAACAAGAAACACAGAAGATGTGAAAAGAGAAAGAGAGAGACATCGAGAAAGAGAGAGATATCGATAGCTTGTCTTACCATGGTAGGGAGCTGTACTGCCTTTGGGCCTGTGTGAATGAGTCTTTTATCTCATCTTGTCTCTGTCTCTGCCTCTGCACCTATAACTCCACAGACACCGAGTGGCGTCCGGTTGGGGTGTACATCCCTGAGTTAGCCTGAAACACACATCCCGTCACACATATTGCACATTTACACAATGATTAGAAATTCTGTATACACAGTGAAACCCTCAATTAAAGCCTAGTACAAATGCATTGTGTAGTTCTATTAACAAGACGAGTGTTTGAGGGATGCCAGGTTTCTCATGTGCATGGGGTTATTTGGAGGATGTTAGTGGATGGTTGTAGGTGTTAATGAAGCAAACGCCTGCCCCTCTGACCCTGCAGGAGACTCGCCTGTCATTAGTCTAGCCCACATGCCCTTGACCCAGAGTGGAGATCCTTAATGGCACCACCACTATGTACATGCTTTAGCTGGTAGCTGGAGACCTTGACCACCAAATTCAGACGAGGATGTGGTTCTGTTGTGTGCAGTCATCAGTGGAATAATCACGGAATAATCATCATCACACACGCACAAGTACGTGCGCGCACGCAGGCACTCACGCACCCAGCACTAAACCCATCACTAACGAACTAGAACACGACAAGCCTATTAGCAGTAGAGCCATGTAAGTGCGTGTACCTTTGGAGGAGGTGTCAGAGGCACTGTTGACTTGAGTGTTTATTTCTCTATAAAAGGCTTTGGCGGATACGCGGCTTATGGGGAATATGCTGTCAGTATAGGTACTGTATCATCAAGAGACTGTTGTATTGTGTATAAAATGTCTAATGTCTGCTGCAGTCTTCCACGTGGACAGCTGCAACAGCAGCCAAACAGGCCAATTAGTCAGAAATCACACCAACCTCTCCCCAAGCTCAAGGAGGTAAGAACTAATGCTATTACACCTGTGTCAATGGATTGAGCTCAATGTTTCAGTCTTCCCTGAAACAACAAATCTCCCTCCACTCAAAAACGCTTGAACACATAAACGAGTATCAGGTAAACTTCAAGGGAAATGTGAAATTATTTAATTGGGCCAAAAGCGAAGGACGAGAAAATAATTAGGTATGAATTCAAGAATTCAACTTTTAATGTAAATGCAACAACTGCTAGGTTCCTGAATTCGGGTTTCTTATTGTAGGACACTCAGGTCTCACTATAGTAGTGTATGTCTGCGTCACAAAAATGACACCCTATTTCCTATACAGTGTACCAATTGTGTGCACTAGATAGGGAACATGGAGCCATTTGGGACTTTGCTGATGACGCCATGTTAGAGAAGGTAAGAGAAATGTCTGGGAGACAACATCAGTCAGAGTTATACCATTAGCTAGGAAGGACAATCTGATTATTCACTGTTCTTCTGCCTTATAAATGCCTTATAAAACCTGAAAGTTGTCAAAATCTAATCAAAAGTTGTCCATGTCCTTTTTTATTCAAAAGCAATAAAAAACATTGCCTATACAATAGCCTTTCCTAGCCTGAACATGTCTTATACCACCTGTTAAAACATAAGAACGATTGAGACAGAATTATAAAAAATGATGAGCAGATATCAACAATAAAAAAAACATGAAAACAGATGGAGAGAAAGAGGAGAGAGTGTTGGACCGCTGACCTCAGAGTGTAGTAGTTATAATCATAGCGCTATATCCCAACCCATCTCGACTATCAAAGCAATGCGTAGCCTAAGTGGTTAGAGCGTTGGACTAGTAACTGAGAGGTTGCAAGATCGATTCCCCAAGCTGACAAGGCCCCTGAACAACGCAGTTAACCCACTGTTCCTAGGCCGTCATTGAAAATACAAATTTGTTCTTAACTGACTTGCCTGGTTAAATAAAGGTAACATTTTAAAAATGCATCCATATGGGGCTTCCTCCCCAACACTGGCTTCTTTCTAATTGGCACCCGACTCCCAAAATAGTGTGCTACTATTGACCAGAGCCCTATGGGACGCACGCACTGTTTACCCCATAGAATAGACAATTACTTCCAGAGCTCTGCTCCACCTTACACAAACAGTCATATCAAATGCAATTGCCTGCTAATGTACTTGACTGCTCAACATAAAGGCAGAGGGTGTGTCCCAAATGGCACCATATTTCCTATATAGTGCATTGCTTTTGATCAAGGCACATAGGGCTCCAGTCAAAAGTAGTGCAGTAAATAGGGAATAGGTTGCCATTTGGGATGTAGCCAAAGACAGACAGTATTAAAAGACAAGGCTAGGCCTGGGCGGACAAAACCTCAGTTGGATAATGGATAATGACTCCACTCCCCTTTAAACTGTTTCACACAGATCCAATTCCTGCGAATTTATTAACAGCAGGCCTAGTCTATTTGAGGTGAGGAGGGGTGTGCTGCTCCAGGCTACAGTTCCGTCTGCAGAGCGCTCCGTGTGGTCCACCACTTCCTCAACCAGAGTTCAACACAAATGGGAAGTGGCTTCTTTTATGTCCAGATGTCAGATTTCAAGCACCTCCAATGTTTAGAAACTAGAACAAAATCCCTATATTGTTCCCTGCAGAGAGCGTGGCTGTGCTTGGGTTTATGCAACATTTTAGTTGATGCACTGCCACACAACACAGCACAGAGTTGTACTATGATTATAAACTGTCTTAGCCCTGACCCCAACCAAGTCAAGTTGCTGCACTTATAAAGGGCTTACACTTCACATGATTAAATGGAATTGAGTTTAACATGCATATGCTGTTTATTTCTCTTGCTTTCAGAATAAATATTCTGGATTTTCTGTACTGCTTCTATGGTGACTGAGTTTGTAGCCTTGTAGGTACAGGCAGATTGATTGGAAAACAAAGGAATTCACATACACGTATAAGGGTTTTAATAGGAGCCGGTGGTGTTTTTTTGATCCAAGTACCAGTATAATGGTAGAACACTTTTCTGTTCTGTGTGGTCATGCCTTCCCTTCTCTATGGCTATGTCTCAAATGGCACCCTATTCCCTATATAGTGCACAGGGTCCATATGGCTCTAGCCAAAAGTAGTGCACTACATAATGAATAGGGTGCCATTCGGGACACAATCTATCTCTCCCACCCAACAACGATTTAATTTATTGCTTAAGAGAGAGGTAACCCTCTGGAAAATGTGTGCGGTTTGTTATGATGAACATCTGGAAATCCCCTCTCAGAAGGAATCTGCACTATGATGTGGGAGGGAGAGAAAACAAGACTGGGGCTATTGTGTGAATTGGCTCAGGTTGTGTGTCAGCCAGACAGCCTAGGCATGGGCTGTGCATTACCATCATTATTCTATTATAGAAGGCTGAGGGAGTCAAGGTTCTAACCTGAACATTCTCGTTATAGAGCCTGAGGCAGGGTTTTCAGGAGAGAGAGTCAGACACAGCAGAGCAGAGACACCTCAGTTCAATTTGCTCTCAGTTAGAGATCTGGGCCAAAACCTTAACTGGCAACGCACCTTTAAAAACATACTCACTCTGTCGGTCTTCCTGTCTGTTTTCCTGTCTGTCTCTGTCTCTCTCTCCTTTTTTGTCTCTTATCAACTTCATACCTTCTTTTGTTCTGTAACTGCATTGTATTTGGTTAGATTAATTTGTTATATTCTCCTGTATTGTTTTGCGAAAACTGCCTGAACATCTGTAGTATCTCGCTCTCTCTTTCTCTGGTATGACTCAGTGCAACATCTTTCTCTGGTATGACTCAGTGCAACATCTTTCTCTGGTATGACTCAGTGCAACATCTTTCTCTGGTATGACTCAGTGCAACATCTTTCTCTGGTATGACTCAGTGCAACATCTTTCTCTGGTATGACTCAGTGCAACATCAGTGCCTGAAGAGACGATTAACTAGGGCTTATTTCAGTATACAACACCACCACAAAATAAATCATTAACAAGTTAACATAACAATCCAACCTGTTTTGTTTTCGCAGGGTCAGGGGGTAGAACAAGGGCAATAAGGTGACGTCTAGATCTTTCTGTCTGAATCTGAAGCCTACCGCTGATCAAGGCCCTGTGTTGGTTTGGTGAGACAAAGTGAGAATATTGTCCACAACACACATCATTATTTACATTACAATCAATGATGTATCTAAACAAATATAGTACCTTTCAAAAGTTTGGACATACCTACTCATTCAAGGGTTTGCCTTTATTTTCACTAGTTTGTACATTGTAGAACACTAATGAAGATGTCAAAACCATGAAATAACACATATGGAATCATGTAGTAACAAAAAGAGTGTAAAACATATCAACATATATTTACAATTTTAGATTCTTCAAAGTAGCCATTCTTTGCCTTGAGGACAGCTTTGCACGCTCTTGGCATTCTATCAACCAGTTTCACCTGGAATGCTTTTTCAACTGTCTTAAAGTTGTTCCCACATGTGCTGAGGACTTGTTGGCTGATTTTCCTTCACTCTGTGTCCAACTCATTCCAAACCATCTCAATTGGGTTGCGGTCTGGTGATTGGGGAGGCCAGATCATCTGATGCAGCACTCCATCACTCTCCTTGGTCAAATAGCCCATACACAGCCTGGAAGTGTGTTTTGGGTCATTGTCCTGAGAGAAAATCAACTGATAGTGGGACTAAGTGCAAACCAGATGGGGTGGCGTATCGCTGCAGAATGCTGTGGTAGCCATGCTGGTTAAGTGTGCCTTGAATTCTAAATAAATTACAGACAGTGTAACCAGCAAAGCACCCCCACACCATCACACCTCCTCCTCCATGCTTCATGGTGGGAGCCATGGGGAGATCATCCATTCACCAACTCTGCGTCTCACAAAGACACCGCAGTTGGAACCAAAAATCTCACATTTGGACTCATCACAGACCAAAGGACAGATTTCCACTGGTCTAATGTCCATTGCTCATGTTTTGTGGCCCAAGCAAGTCTCTTGGTGTCCTTTAGCAGTGGTTTCTTTGCAGAAATTCGACTATGAAGGCCTGATTCATGCAGTCTCCTCTGAACATTTGATGTTGTGATGTGTCTGTTACTTGAACTCTGTGAAGCATTTATTTGGGCTGCAATCTGAGGGTGGTAACTCTTATGAACTTATCCTCTGCAGCAGAAGTAACTCTGGGTCTTCCTTTCCTGTGGCGGTCCTCATGAGAGCCAGTTTCATCATAGCGGTTGATGGTTTTTGCGACTGCACTTGAAGAAACTATCAAAGTTCTTGAAATGTTCCTTATTGACTGACCTTCATGTCTTAAAGTGATGATGGACTGTCATTTCTCTAGGCTTATTGAGCTGTTCTTGCCATAGCATGGACTTGGTCTTTTAACAAATAGGGATATCTTCTGTATGCCACTCCTAAATTTTCACAACACAACGGATTGGCTCAAACGCACTAAGAAGGAAAAAAAATCCACAAACTAAAATTTAACAAGGCACACCTGTTAATTGAAATGCATTCCAAGTGACTACCCCATGGACCTGGTTGAGAGAATGCCAAGAGTGTGCAAAGCTGTCATCAAGGCAAAGGGGAGCTGCTTTGAAGAATCTCAAATACTAAATATATTTTGATTTATTAAAACTTTTTAGTTACTACATGATTCCATATGTGTTATTTCATAGTTTTGATGTCTTCACTATTATTCTTCAATGTAGAAAATAGTGAAAATAAAGAAAAACCCTTGAATGAGTAGGCGTGTCCAAACTTTTGATTGGCACTGTATGTCTATGGTAACAATATTTCAACAGCTTCTACACCACGCAGGTGTAAAGGACTTTAGGCTGCTTGCTTAGCGATTACCACTTTTTTCCCAATTTTGCCAATACCTGGCGCAAACTCGGGACCTCTGCATTGCTTGCACACGTGTCCACCCCCTTTGAAGCGTCTTACCAGTCAGTCCCACATGAAAACCTAGCTATTTGCTTGCGCAAGTGAGGACACTTAAGGCTGATGAGTAAGTTTCACACATCCCCATGTGCTATACAGTCAATGCTTTATATTAGACATGTATGTAATATCCCTTATCAAAGTCCAAATAGTGTATTTCCTAACATCTCCCTCAACCAGTTATGTCAGTGTGAATTGATGTTATTGTGACAAAAGGACATAAAATAACATGAATAAAGTAGCCCACATTACTCCTGGTATCGCCTCTATATTATTACAGAGGAATAGTGGGAGACTTTCAACAATATAAACAATCAAGAACAATTAGGCTCTTTGTGACCTTCCTCCCTCAGACTGCTCATCTGTGTCCCAAATATCACCCTATTCCCTATTTAGGGCACTACTTTCTACCAAGGCCAATAGGGCTGTTAGAGCACTATATAGGGAATACAGTGCCGTTTGGAAGTCTCTGTGTAAATAGTAACATTTTCCTTCGCTTCACATAACAGGGGAGACAATGACACCATTAAAAAAAGCTAAAGGGCTTTGATCATTCAATAACGCAAACACTGAGGCTAAGCTACGGTAAAAATAGACCATTTTACTTTTTTTTAACACTAAAGCTAAGCTATGGTAAAGCTATGGTAAACCGAGACCGTTTGACTTCTCTATGGGTATTATAGGATGTGTGAGGAGAATGGTGTTACAACTGACCGTGAGCAAACTAGCTTGTCTGGACTGGAAAGACAATGGTTCACTTCCTGCGTTAAACAATGAGAGCAATGCAAATATGGCAATTAGAGTCATAGCAGTGCTTTGTCTCAAGCCAACTCTAGTCACAAATTAGGAACGGTAAGATTGAACATCTCCAGTGAGAAATATTGGTCCTATGAGAGAGAAAAGAAGGCCAAGTATTTTAACCAGGATTCAACATGTTGACCCGTAATTGAGGAAATGGTTCTCTTCCACATGGCATTTAGCCTGTCCATCTTTTCACAGGAAGTCAGAGGACAAGCAGCCATGTCTGTCTCAAACCATTACATCGCAAAGATACACAGCTATTTGACCTTTGACCTGATGACTCAGTTACCACCATGCTGGCTCTGACAGGATGTATATTCTGACTGCATCCCAAATAGCACCCTATTCCTTTTATAGTGCACTACTTTTGACCAGGGCCAATAGGGCCTCCATTTTCCCATAAGGCTCTTGTCAAAAGTGCACTATATAGGGAATAGGGTCCCATTTGGGAAGCATCCTTTGTGTTCTTTGATCAGAGTTAAATCATGAATAACCTCTGACCTTTGGATGCAAACTACTAATAGACTGACAAGGAAAACATTGCAAGAGCTGTTATCATTGTAATCAGTATAAGAGCTAATCAACAAACACATTCACTATTTTAATGTTGAAGAATGTTTGCTTTGCAAGATAAGGATGGCAAGATGAATAATGTTTTCTTACCTTGTGAATCAGCACAAAAATACCACAAAACATTTGTTGGAAATCAAACTAAATATATTTAAGCAACCGAAACTCTAGAAATAGCTATCAACTTTTCACACGCAGCAGGAGGAAAGATAGAAGATAAGCCATATCTACATGACGAAAGGAAAGACTGATTAAACTTAGCGAATTCAAATAAAGATATGTCCCATTGCAGTTCAAGATGAATCTATTAGACAGAAAAACTAAAAAAATGTCCCTTATAATCTAATAAAACATTTCTCTTCGTTAACTCTGACGAAGAAGGAAAGGAGTCAATTTTAACATTTCTCTCTCAACTTGTCTCATCGAACTGAATATTCACTGTCACTGTAAACTCATCTCATCTCCTTTCATTCCATCATCCTCCAAATGTTTCATAGAGTATTTCCCAAAAAGCCATGAAAAGTAAGATGGGTACTTTAATAATTAGTAATACTTCCAGGTCAGAGGTCACAGCAGGGGATTTGAAATAAGGTCCTGTAAAAGGCTTGTATAATCTGGTAGGAGAAGCCTATGGAAAAAACATGTCTAAGGTTGTCAGCACCAATTTTGAAACTGTAGATCAATCAATCACATTTATTTACAAGCACTTTTTTACATCAGCAGATTTCACAAAGTGCTTATACAAAACCCCCAAAGATTAGGCAATGCAGATGTACAGTAGAAGCAATGTGGCTGGGGAAAACTCCCTAGAAAGGCAGGAACCTAGGAAGAAACCTAGAAATGAACCAGGCTCTGGAGGATGGCCGGTCCTCTTCTGGCTGTAACCAGTGGAGATTGATTACATTAAGGCCATATCATTCTTCAAGATTTTCAAACATTCATATATAACCAGCAGGGCCATATAATAGATATGTTCTAGTGTCACTTGGTAAGGTTTGCATCACTGTAGGCAGGTAGGTAGGTAGGTAAGCCGCCAGGTGCAGAAGAAGCTGTTGGGTTGGTTGGAATAGGTTGGGCTTGGCTCGTAGTTAGGTTTAGTGTAGAGGTCTGTGCAGCGTTGAGCTAGGGAGTTGGCCTAGGTTATGCTGGAGGCTGGTTTGGGTTAGGGTTAGTGTGGAGGTCCATGAAGCAATGAGCTGGGTTGGGTTGGGTTTTGCTGGTTGTTGTGGTTAATGCGTAGGTGTCACGGTCAAGAGGCGAGAAGGATCGGAGGACCAAAATGCGGTGTGATATGTGCTCATCATGAATTTTAATAAAGAAAACACTGAACACTATACAAAACCAGTAAACAAAATAACAACCGTGAAGCTAATGCGAGCTGCGCTGAAACAAGCCATCAACATAGACAATCACCCACAAACAAACAGTGCAACCCAGGCTACCTAAGTATGATTCTCAATCAGAGACAACTAATGACACCTGCCTCTGATTGAGAACCATACTAGGCCGAAACATAGAAATCCCAAATCATAGAAAATCAAACATAGACTGCCCACCCAACTCACGCCCTGACCATACTAAATAAATACAAAACAAAGGAAATAAAGGTCAGAACGTGACAGTAGGTCTGTACTGCAGGTTGTTAGACACTCACCCAGGGCTGTTCGAAGCTATATGTGCGTCATCGGTTGTCAGGATTCTCATCTCCTCTGGCCTGCTGGAAATCAAACCTCAGACGCTGTATCCGGTCATGATTGCTAGGCGCCAGTCGGTTGCTGTGGAACCAAGGAGGACACAGAAAAAAGAGAGAGAGACAGAAAATATGGGAAGAATAAGCATGGACCAGTAACAGCATGATATAATTAACATTGGTGCTATAAAAAGTGACACAATTAACTGCTCAAGCATCATTATTATCCATATTGATTTTATTCCACCTTTATTTAACCAGGTAGGCCAGTTGACAACAAGTTCTCATTTACAACTGCGACCTGGCCAAGATAAAGCAAAGCAGTGCGACAAAAACAACAACACCGAGATACACATAAACAGACGTACAGTCAATAACACAATGGAAAAATCTATGTACAGTATGTGCAAATGTAAAGGGAATGAAAAAAGATTATCCTAAATACTGTGTATTAATATAATTTTAACCATTTTAGAATGTTGTCAAAATCCATTCCTACTGTACATTGAGCAAACAAAAATAGTCCCTTTTGAACTATTGTGAGTGATCCATGTTCTTTTTAGACAGGGAGAATGGTCTATATTATGGGGTTTTATGGTGTGAGGCATTATTAAACAGTGCTCTTGTTGAAGATGAATTTGCATTCCTTTCATTAGTGGCTTTGAGAGCCCTGTCAATAGGAATCAATACTCTCCCCTCAGTTAATCAGTCTCTCCTTTTATCACCACCAACAGAGGCAGGGTCTGACACAATGCATAATTATGATAAGACAACTGGCTTTATAATAGGGCCCGGTTTACATTCCATAGAGGAGAGAGGGAGGGATTGGATGGGATGGGTTGAGAGAGGGGTGAGAGGGAGAGAGAGAGAGGGTGAACTAAAGAGAAAGATAGGGAGATAGGGAGATATGGAGAAAGGAAAGGGAGGGAGAGCCGGCGTAGAGACAGACAAAGAGAAAGAAAATAGAGAGAAGGAAGAGAGAATGGAGAACAGCATCTAGGGACACTTAAGATGGACATTTTACATCGGAACTGTCGCACAGTCACACTGTCGTCCTCACTCTGCTCCAAGGTGGCACTTACAGGTGGTTCACCAGCAGTAGACCTGATTGCTCATTTAAACCCAGAGGATCCTGAACACAATTAGGCCCATAATTGCAGATTACAGCCAGCACATCCTTCTGATGATAATGGCCTCTAGGACACAGTGCCAATCAGGCTTCATTAAAACACAGCGAAATAGCACCTCATAAAGGACGAATTGAGTTGGATTGAGTTGGATGCACGTCGCTGCTGCAGAGCAAGCGAGCCGTCATTCTGAAATGCTCTCAATCTCTCGCTCTGTTGTTCCACGCGACAATTAAAACAAATTGTATTAGTTATAAGCCATTTGATTCTCATGGCTTTATGTAATGCTTGCTGATGTGAGCATACATTAGGCTTTTATAATCATATGTATGGATGATGGCTATTAGATGGACCACTGGCCTGTGAGGTTCAGAAAATTGGTAACGTCATCATGTTTTACTCTAGAGACTTTTCGTGGACTGCATCTCAATCTACTGAATCCGCCGGTGTCGGGCTTTACTTGGCTCATCATGCTCTAGCGACTCCTTGTGGCAGGCCGGGTGCCTGCAGGCTGACTCCGATCGTCAGTTGAGCAGTGTTTACTCCAACACATTGGGGCAGCTGGCTTCCGGGTTAAGCGGGCAGGTGTTAAGAAGCGCGGTTTGGCGAGTCATGTTTCGACCTTCACCTCTCCGAGCCCGTTGGAGAGTTGCAGAGATGAGATAAGAGGTGTTTACAGCAAGCAAGCCGTGACATCCACTATCTCAGATTGTTCTGAAATAATTTCTGTAGTTAGAAGCATTCCTGCGACATTGTTTTGTTCAAATATGAATTGATATCTTAGAAATGAAGCTAGTTGATTGCACCAAAACTGGCTATTTGTATTTATAGGATTCATATAATATTCAATAAATATAGTACCTAAAATCTGATTTGGACCAAACTTTTTTCTAACAATGAGTGAAACCTGAGGAATCCAAATAAATTGTCAAAAGCCACCCACTGACCCCACACATCAATTCCACCCTCACAATGAGCATTGAGTATGAGTATTGTTTCGTCATACTATGTTATGTATTCTCATTGAATTTGGTGATGTCCCCCCCACCCTCAATGTTAAAGGGATAGTTCACCCAAATTATAAAATGACATATTGGTTTCCTTACCCTATAAGAACTTTATGAACAAGTATGACAGCAACCCGTGAGTTGGTTTTGTTTAAAAATGTAGCATTCGAAACAGTGGACAACAAAACCAACGCATGGATTGCTGTCATACCTTGTCCATAGCCTGCTTACAGGTCAAGGAAACCAATATGCAATTTTGTAATTTCGGTGAAATATCCCTTTAAAATTGATGGGGGGGTGTTCTTTCAAAAAGAAAACACCTTTAACAGCACCATCTATTGGTCAGATCCTGGTACTATCAGGATGTAGGCTAGGACATAAACCCAACAACTTCAATGGCCAATTTATCTGTAAAGTTTGAAAAAAACATCACCAAATTCACTTGGAATACATTACATAGGACGAAGAAACAATACTCCGAGCCACAGCTCCATGCTACTTGTCAGACAGAGAACTGATACCATATAGTCATTGTTGAAGTGGGATTGGCGTGGGGTGTGGGGAATCTGTGGGTGGCTTTTGACAATCTCTTTAGATTCCTCATGTCTAACTCATCCAAATTGGATGTTAGGTACTATATTTATTGAATATTATGTGAATCCTTAACATTAAAATGGCCAATTTGGGTAAATAAACTAGCTTAATTTCTCAAGATCAAATTATATTTCAACAACTTTGCAGGAATGCTAATCCTATCTGTCTCTAACAACAGAAACAATCTGAGATTGTGGGTGTCGAAATCCTCTTCCTTTTGATTTTTGATGTGGAACGACCCTCCTGTATAAACCTGTGATAACACATTATCTGGGTGTTGACATACGTAGCTAGCTGCCATGCCCATTCCAGCACCATGTGAGCAAGCACAACAAGTTCTCAATGGTGGAAATGAGAGAAGATTGCAGTTGAATTAGTATTTGTTTTTTTCCAAATGCTTCAGCTGTGCTTGATTGAGATTGCCTGGCACAATGGAACAAAAGGAAAACGCTGCCCATCTGGCACTCCAGGTGTGCTCAATTTATTTTTGATTAACTAGGCAAGTCAGTTAAGAACAAATTTGTGCTTACCATGACGCCCTAGGAACAGTGGGATAACTGCCTTGTTTAGGGGCAGAACGACTGATTTGTATCCTTGTCAGCTCGGGGATTCAATCTAGCAACCTTTCAGTTACTGGACCAACACTAACTACTAGGCTACCTGCCCCCCATAGAAAACAAATACTTTTTGAACCCAGGTCTGAAAAGGAGGTTGAAATGTGAACTCCTTCTATACCGGTCTTATGGAAAGTTCCATCCATTTACTCCAAACAAACACATTTGTAAATTCCTTCTTTCCTTGACCCAGAGTCAGCCCCCCTCCTCCAGTGTTAATTCAGTGAAAATGGATCCCTCACCCTCCTCCAGTGTTAATTCAGTGAAAATGGATCCCTCACCCTCCTCCAGTGTTAATTCAGTGAAAATGGATCCCTCACCCTCCTCCAGTGTTAATTCAGTGAAAATGGATCCCTCACCCTCCTCCAGTGTTAATTCAGTGAAAATCGAGAGAATTATGCCCAATATTATCACTGCCTTCATGGAGGCTTCATGGAGGCAATAGGGGGTGAGAAGGGAAGGGGGAGAGAGGAGCAGGGCTGAATTGAGACAAAAACAATGGCAGTATGTAACGTCAATAGAATTTGAAGCGTTGAGAAGAGTAATGGAAATTGGAAGCATGGAGTAGAGTCTGCTGCTACTATGGGAGGGATCGAGGGGTGAATTTGACACGGTGGTTCAAAGGGTCCAGATCCACCATCCATTGTTCAAAGTTGATGTGTTTGTTGGAGGACCAGCTCCCACCCACTATGTGAATCTTTAGTATGAAGACATTCAAATACAAGACTAAAGCATGGTACTTTGAATAGAAAAAGAAGGAGTGAAGGAAGCACATGGTAGGCAGTTATCAGTGACTAGGCTAGCCAACAAGCGTGTGTCTGTGTGTATGTGCATCTGTGCGTTTATGTATATGTATGCGCAAGCCCTTTCCTTATATAAACTAAAAGATGGATTCAGCCGTCGGCCGGGACTCAGTATCCTCCACAGTCACCATGATCATTGGTGTACGCTGCCATCCGTATCAGGTGTCACTGCTTTACAAATACCCCTCTGTCTGCATACATCAACGTCCGCATTCCAAATGGCACACTATTCACTAGTGAATACTGTGCCATATGGGACGTACCCAAGGTATGTAACAGCTTTCTGCAAAATAAAAACTCACACAAAAAAACAACCTGCCGGCAATTTGCGTCAGTAGACTGTCCGGGCAATTTAGGATGAATGTGTATGAACGTCTGGTGGACAGTAGGCCTGTATGGAGGAATATGAATGAGCAAGGATGGAAGGATCGGACATGAAAGTGTTTGTGCATTGGGGAAAAGGTCACAGGCTATGTAAATGTATGCCATGGTAAATGATAGCTGCTGCTCACTGAATCATTGTGTGTGTGTCTGTGTCTGTGTCTGTGTGTGTGTGTGTGTGTGTGTGTGTGTGTGTGTGTGTGTGTGTGTCTCTGTGCCTGTGCCTGTGTCTGTGTCTGTGTCTGCCTGCCTGTCTGCCTGTCTGCCTGTCTGCATGTGTGTGGGAGCGAAGAATTGACGTGGCATAGTCACGCTTCATTGTCCTTTTCTAAGGTCTGCTTCAATTAAATGAATAAGACTCAGTAGAAAATAGACCAACTGGTGAATCACCAATTAACTAGGAGGGGAGATAAAATAAATATCCATATCCCTACAGACACTTTCTCTCAAGTACAATGAGACTCACTCAATATCTGTCTGTGTGTTCCCTTTCGCTGAAAGGTCAGTGTGTGAGTGAGGCTACTTCTCTCCCTTTGGCCCTACTTAGAGAGACACACACAAATGTGCAAATACACAGGCAGGCACACACACCAACTCCTCTCGCACGCACACCTTCTCTCTCTCACTCTTTCTTGTTGTTCAATAATATCACTCTGGCGCACACCTTATCTCCCTGCAAGAGCAATTTGTCAGCAGACTATTCTATAACTGTTAGAAGTCACAGTGAAGGGGGCCAAAACGCTGAGATGTAAGTATGAACTTAATTTTATCTCTACCTTTGCTCACCTGCTTCAGTATGTATTGGGAATATGCATATAATAAAGAAACAACTGTTATCACACGAGAAACAGAACACAGACAAACATGAATAGATAAAGAGTCAGAACACAGGAGTTATTATACGGTATGGGATAATAACAGCTTTGTGGGTTTCTATTTAAACATATACGTATGTTATTAGAGAGAGGGGGGCAGAGAGAGAAAGATAGCGAGAGAGCGAGCAAGAGCGAGCAAGATTTGTGGCACTGTCATAGGATGCCACCTTTCCGACAAGTCAATTCGTCAATTTTCAGCTGCAAGGTGGTCGGCCACACAAGCTTACAGAACGGGACCGCCGAGCGCTGGAGCACGTAGCGGGTAATAATCTGTCCTCTGTTGCAACACTCACTACCGAGTTCCAAATGGTCTCTGAAAGCAACGTCTGCACAATAACTATTCGTCGGGAGCTTCATTAAATGGGTTTCCATGGCCGAGCAGCTGCACACAAGCCTAAGAACACTATGCACAAGGCAAAGTGTCGACTGGAGTGGTGTTAAGCTCACCGCTGTTGGACACTGGAGCAGTGGAAACGAGTTCTCTGGAGTGATGGATCACGCTTCACCATCTGGAAGTCCGATGGACGAAACTGGGTTTTGTCGGATGCCAGAAGAACGCTGCCTGTCCAAATGCACAGTGCCAGCTATAAAGATTGGTAGAGGAAGAATAATGGTCTGCTGCTGTTTTTCATGGTTCGAGCTAGGCCCCTTAGTTCCAGTGAAGGGAAATCTTAATGTTACAGCATACAATGATATTCTAGATGATTATGTGCTTCCAACTTTGTGGCAACAGTTTGGGGAATGCCCTTTCCTGTTTCAGCATGACAATTCCCCCGTGCACAAAACGAAATACAGAAATGGTTTGTCGAGATCGGTGTGGAAGAACTTGACTGGCATGCGCAGAGCCCTGACCCATCAAACATATTGGGATGATTTGGAAAGCCGACTGCGAGCCAGACCTAATCGCCCAACCTCAGTGACCGACCTCACTAATGCTCTTGTGGCTAAATGGAAGCAAGTCCCTACAGCAATGTTCCAACATCTAGTGGAAAGCATTTCCACTGTTATAGCGGCACAGGGGACCAACTCCATATTAATGCCAATGATTTTGGAATGAGATGTTCGACAAGAAGGTGTCCACATATTTTTGGTCATGTGGTGTATATAATTGGGGGTTTCAACACTTTGAAGTTGAAAAAAATACAGGCTTTTTATAGTGTGACTTTAAATCACACTGGCTGTTATGTCTTATCTGATCCTAGGCACAATTTAACATCTATCTATAATATTAGACTGATCTGATTTGTGGCTCTGTCCTCAATATCTCCATACTACAGATGAGAGGAGGAGAAGGCGTGCGGTTAGCCTTCAACCATATTGCTTGAGCTCCAGAGCTTAAATCATATTTATTTCTCATCCCTACAGACTTTTATTTATTTTCAAAGCAGCCGTATTGGTCGTGAAGACAGGGCAGGCTTTGGTCAGACGACTAATCTACAGAAACGTAAAATGAATGATTCAATCAGTGGCATTATTGCTGGTCATTTTGGAGAGGGAGATAAAATAGATGTTTTTCCTTTTTATATTCAGCAGATCTGTCAGAGGTTGGCAGCAATCAAATGTCATGTGACTGACTCTGTATGGCTTCCTCACATGCTCTCTCTTTACTTCACTCCCTCTCCATTCTCTTTCGCTCTCTCTTCCATCTATCTTTCTCTCCCCCTCTGTCACTCTTTCTCCTCCAATTGTCTCGCTCTTTTTCTCATCTCTCTCTCTTCCCAATCTCTGTATCTCTCTGTCCATGAATATTACCTAGTGTGTTGGTCTCTTGCTCCCCCAGCCCAGGCTAGCCAGACCAGTGAGTGACAGCTGCAGCCTGCCTGGACAGACAAAGGGCGATAATACAGGCGATAATACCCTGGATTTGTGAAACAGTGACTTCATCCATGTACCCATCTCACTGATGTGCAGACATGGTTCGCACCCCCCACAACCCCCACTCCTGCTGAGAACCCTTCCTCTATCAGTCCTAGTCTGTGTCCCAAATCTCAGCCTAAAGTGTATTTAGTACACTTTAGTACACTTTAGTGACCAAAGGGCTCTGGTCAAAAATATTACACTATCTAGGGAAGAGGGTGACATTTGGCACAAGGCCCTGCAGTGGGCGACAGCTGGCTGGGGGGTGAGGGTTGCGTCTGGGTGGAGAGGCTTTCTGCTGTGTGGGCGATGGTTGAATGGTGGGAGCGGTGGGGGGGCTTTTCACCCGTTCCTTGGGGCTGCACAGTAGCCTATACAGCCCATATGGAAAGGAACCTAAGAGGCCGTCTACAGAACTGCTTGCATGGACCAGCAGCGTGACCGAGGAGCGTAGCGCTCTGATTAGCGAAGGTAAGAGGGGGACGCCTGTGGAGCAGGGTCCTTTAGCAGGGGGTAGGAGGTGAGGCTGGCCTGGGTCCTACTGCAGTGCAGAACAAACACCTTATCCTGGGGGACCCCGTGGAGGGCTGGAGGGCCCTCATCTAGAATAAAGATCAGAGAGGGATAAAGGAAAGAAAAGTGGGAGCAGGGCCTGGCTCACCCCAGGACCCTCACAAAGACATGCAGTGCCTTCAGAAAGTATTCACATACCTTGACTTTTTCCACATTTTGTTATGTTAGAAAGTGGGATTCAAATGTATTTAACTATCATTTTTTGTCAATGATCTACACAACATTTTATGTAATGCCAAAGTAGAAAAATTCTAACAATTTGTAAAAAAATTAATAATTGTATAATAACATAAAAATATTTATGTCTTGATTACAGTAGTTAAGTATTCAACCACCTGAGTCAATCCATGTTAGAATCACCTTTGGCAGCAATTACAGCTGTAAGTCTTTTTTGGGTAAGTCTCTAAGAGTTTTCCACACCCGGATTGTGCAACATTTGCCCATTATTCTTTTCAAAATTCTTTAAGCTCCGTCTAATTGTTTGTTGATCATTGCTATTTATGCATCTGTAACTTTCATCATTCATTCATTCATGATTAACCATAATCATGGTAACATCCACATTATTGTAAAAGTGTTCAGAACCATATTCCATTCGTATTTACAATAAAAGTGACTCCAAAAAATGTAATATTTACCATTCATTTCTACTGGGCAAAACATAATCTGAAACACAACCAAAACCAACTGCATCCAGCAAGTTTGTAGAGTCACAAGCTTGATGTAGTCATTGCGTGCTAGGAATATGGGACCAAACACTAAACTTTTGATTCCTTTAATACGCATCAATGAATTTGTCCAAATACTGATGACCTTCAAATGGGCGGACTAGATGCATAAAGTGCTTTTGTTTCTGAACCAAGTGTTCTCAACATTATTATTTCAATTTTAGGTGTATTGCTATCCACAATAATCCATCGTTTTTTTTCTCATAAATATACTGTAATCTAAGCTTTAATACTCCATCTTTCACTCTGAAGGGGGACTGACAGCCTGTGAAAGCTTACGGTGGAACAGGGTTGCAGCTATCTTGTTTGGATGAGGACATTTCCTACGCTTGCTCTGCAATGTGTATGGAATGGAATGACAGAACAGAACAGAAACAGCTTTTGGGCTTTTTTTTTCTTCAAGTGTGTGCACTTTGTTGCACCCTTCAATAATAAATGTGACTGAACAATAAAAATAACATGTAGAAAAAAAAACGGTGTCACTTCTTATAGCAAGATGATATGAAACACTTATGGATAGAAAACCTTCAAGATACAAATAATATGAAAAGGGGAACCGAAGCTGAGTTACACCCAGTCACTAAAGGGCTTCTCTGACTAGTGGCCGCAGTGCCAGAACAGAGAATGTCAGCCAGACCGACAGAAGCTGAGGTTACCCAGTAACTAAAGGGCTTCTCTGACTAGTGGCCGCAGTGCCAGAACAGAGAATGTCAGCCAGTCCGACAGAAGCTGAGGTTAACCAGTCACTAAAGGGCTTCTCTGACTAGTGGCCGCAGTGCCAGAACAGAGAATGTCAGCCAGACCGACAGAAGCTGAGGTTACCCAGTCACTAAAGGGCTTCTCTGACTAGTGGCCGCAGTGCCAGAACAGAGAATGTCAGCCAGACCGACAGAAGCTGAGGTTACCCAGTAACTAAAGGGCTTCTCTGACTAGTGGCCGCAGTGCCAGAACAGAGAATGTCAGCCAGACCGACAGAAGCTGAGGTTAACCAGTAACTAAAGGGCTTCTCTGACTAGTGGCCGCAGTGCCAGAACAGAGAATGTCAGCCAGTCCGACAGAAGCTGAGGTTACCCTGTCACTAAAGGGCTTCTCTGACTAGTGGCCGCAGTGCCAGAACAGAAAATGTTAGCCAGACTGTTCCGGTAAGCCAATCAGACATTCAGCAGATCCAGTCCAGATCTTGATCAATTATTTAAAGTCATCTTGCCAGCATCTCATCACTGATTCAGCTTGAATGACATACATAATTACAGTATATTCACTGTGATGTAGAAGCTCCTCTCATTGAAAAGTTTTAGACAAACTAACCATCTATGGAAAGGTCTTGTTCTGTTAGAGTAATTATTGTAAATGGTATATCTCCATAGAAACTGTCCATGTAAACGTGTGTTATTAGATCTTGGAGCTCACCTAATATGGACAATAAATGCTTTATACTCTGGCTAACCTCCAGTCATAAAGTAATATATATGCAAAAGGTGAGCATTTCTCCGAAGCATGACAATGAAGGTTCAGTACATACGTACAACACTGGTCTGAGATAACTTTGGTCTGTACACAACATACTACTGAAAGTCAAGTGCATGTACATTTGTTCTAAGAAAATGCATTTCCTTGTAATTCAGTTAGTTAACCCCATGAGTTACAGTACGTCATTCTCAATCCCAAGCACTGACACAATTAGAATCTAGTTGACAGCCGAGTTCTCGGAAAAGACGAGGTTGTGCTTGGAGTTATTTAGGAATCACGTGTTAAATGAAAATGCCATACATCTAAAAAGAAGCTCAGCTATTCTTAGACCGAAATTACAGTCTAATTGTTGTTTGAAAAGAAGATTATATCAACTCACAAGTACAGAATGTGTCCGAAAAGCACTTCAAAGCAAAGCAAGACATTAAAGTGGATGGTCTTGCTTCATAAAACAAACTTTCTGAACAGCCAACAACGGCAACTTTCTGTAACTTTATTTCACTGGGAAAGTGAGTTATGTAGAGCGTAGACTAGAGCCCCATGTCTGACAGCTCAGAAAGAGAATGATGAACTTTGATGTAAAGCAGTGTAAATCGAGGCCTATTGATTGTGAGTCACTCTAACTCTAAGAGACTGTGAGGAACATCCATTATATTCACCGCACCTCTATACAGGATTCTGTGCTGGGCTCTCTGCTGCTTCACCACTCTCTCTCGGCTTTGAGGCAAAGCTCTCCCTCTGCATGCAAATTATTAGGCCTTGTTAATCACACAAGGAAACAAGGGCCTGCACACGCACGCACACACACAGGCACGCACGCACGCAAGCATATTTGCTCTTTGTATAGAACAGCTATATGCGGTGTGGTAGGTAGTAAAGGAATCTGAAAAATAACTGCTTTCAATATGGAGTCGGGAGAGTGGGGATGCAGTGGTAAATACATACAGTGTGAAGGCCTCTGGGTGAACTGTTCACTTAAATAGGCCTCAGCTCAGCTTTTATGAGGCCATCAGGCTTTTAATACTAGTTTTATGAGATATTAGTTAACCTGACACACTGAAAGCTACAGGGAAAGTGACCTATATGATTCTGCTGCTTAGGCCTTCTATATAACACTAGCTGCTATTAAACGTGTTTATAGAGATGACCACCGAAATACCTGATTCAAGCATAGGTTAACTTCAGGAAATATGAAGTTCATAACTGGCTTTCGCATCAAGTGCCCTTACCATACATTGGCCTCAATACTGTTGGCAATTGATGTGGTTCTTCAATAACACAAACTCCAAAGCAAATCAGGGAGATTCGGAGTTGACCCCCCCAAAGTGGGTTATGCACAGCCTTCTCTCTTTCTTCTGGATCAACACACAGTTGATACATTTTTCTTGTTGTTGTTGTTCAGACCAATTCACCCGGGTCACGGCACCAAGTGTTAGCAATTGATGTTATTCTTCAAAACACAAACACCAAATAATATCAAGGGGAGAAAATACTGTAGGTTAATTTGAGAAGGACAAATCAAGATGTTATGCTGGGAAGAATATGTTCAGATGTTCAGTCTCCCCTGTCCTCAGCTTTTCTCCACCGAACAAAGGAACAGTATGCCATTTTTAACCCCCGCCATTTTTAACCCCCCACCCCAGCCTGGGGTTGACCAATTAGAAGTCCTTGCATTACAACTTGGCCAATGGCCAAATAACAAGTATCCTGCTCCCGACTCAATGTACAGACAGCAGCACATGTAGCTCTGAGTTCAGGAGTGACGTTCCACAGATTCTAAACAGATGTTGAACTGAAATCCAACTCCTATTGATCGTTAACTCTATTGATCATTAGGACTCTGTTTTAGCACTCTTATCCTCTCATCCTCTGAGTTGTGTATTTATCTTAAAATTATTCTTATAGTACCCAGAGGTCTTGAGGTGATGAAATAAAAGTCACCACTCAAAAAAACACCACTCAAAAGACACACTAAAGACAGATGGAGAAGCTGACGGAAGGTGAACTAGACAACCGTCATCACCTAGACAACGAGGAGCCAAGAGGATTTAGTGACAAGCCCCAGCCTCAGTTGTCCAAGTGTGGATGCCTGGAGTGCCAAGGGTGTGTATGTGTGTGTGTCTGTGTCTGTGTGTGTGTAGATGACATGAGCACCGTGGATGAAATGGGATGCCAAGCCTGAAGTTTTAACTGCCTGCTAAATGAGAAAATGTAAACTCAGGATAGAGAGGTCCCAAACCAAGCTAATGGCTTTAGCAAGCTGGAATATGGGAGAGGAAGAGGAGGAATGGGGCTGGTGAGGGAAAGAAGGGAGGGAGGAGAGGCTGGATTCAGGACGTCCCTCACCTTCCTTGGTTCCTTGCATCCTTGTTTCCAGCCCAGATTTCTCCCTCTCAGAGGGAACGGCGATCCTGCAAGCGTCTCTCCCTCCAAGGCGTCTCTCCTCCCCAGTTCTGTCTGCTCTCAGCGCACCACACAGCTGCTTGACCCTCTATAAAACGGACTACCATGCCAGGCAGTGTAACTCTCCTTTTACTACAGACTACCATGCCGTGCTGTGTCGTGCCCACTTTTTACAGTTTCATCCTTCAGCTGTTCCTTCCCTCTCTCCTTCCTGGAAGGAATTGCCCACCTGCTGGCAGCACATTTAAGAGGGACAAATGTGTTGGATCCAGTAGTGCCATAGTTACAGTAGCAAAAAAAGCAGAGATTGAAGACAGAAATGTTTGGACACAGCTACTCATTCAAGGGTTTATTTTTACAATTTTTTTATATTGTAGAATAATAGTGAAGACAATACAAATATGAAATAACACATTTGGAATCAAAAAAAGTGTTCAGCAAATGAAAATATATTCTTCAAAGTAGCCACTGTTTGCCTTGATGACAGCTTTGCACACTCTTAGCATTCTCTCAATCAGCTTCAGTTAACAGGTGTGCCTTGTTAAAAGTCCATTTGTAGAATTTTTTGCCTGTTGTGACTAGGGGTATTTTCATTTTTGGAAAAATAACGTTCCCAAAGTAAACGGGATATTTTGTCAGGACAAGATGGTAGAATATGCATATAATTGACAGCTTGGGATAGAAAACACTCCGATGCGTCCCTAATTAAGCAGTGAATGGGCTATCAACCAGATGACCTATTCTACGTATTTCCGAAAGTGTCTACAACATTGTGACGTAGTTTTACGCCTTTATGTTGAAGAATACCCGTAAGCGGCTACATTGTGTAAGTGGTCACCTGATGGCTCTCAGAGTGATTCTCGCTTAAATTACAGAGGTAGCCATTTTTCCTTTTGCTCCTACTGAAAAACCAATTGTCCCGGTGGATATATTTATCGAATAGATATTTAAAAAACACCTTGAGGATTGATTATAAACAACGTTTGCCATGTTTGTCGATATTATGGAGCTAATTTTGAATATTTTTCGGAGTTGTCGTGACTGCAATTTCCGGTCGATTTCTCAGCCAAACGTGAAGAACAAACGGAGCTATTTCGCCTACAAAAATAATATTTTTTGAAAAAAGGAACATTTGCTATCTAACTGGGAGTCTCGTGAGTGAAAACATCCGAAACTCATCAAAGGTAAATTATTTAATTTGATTGCTTTTCTGGTATTCGTGACCAAGTTACCTGCTGCTAGCTGGACATAATGCTGTGCTAGGCTATCGATAAACTTACACAAATGCTTGTCTTGCTTTGGCTGTAAAGCATCTTTTGAAAATCTGAGATGACAGGGTGATTAACAAAAGGCTAAGCTGTGTTTAAATTTATTTCACTTGTGATTTTCATGAATAGGAATATTTTCTAGTAATATTTATGTCCGTTGCGTTATGCTAATTGGTGTCAGTCGATGATTACGCTGCCGGTTCTGGGATGGGTAGTATCAAGAGGTTTTAATGCATTTGAGCCTCAGTTGTGTTGTGACAAGGTAGGGGTGCTATACAGCTAATGTAGCCTTATTTGGTATAGGGAATAAGGTGCCATTTGGGATGCAATCCCCGTTTACACTGCCATTACGAGGCCTAATAAGCTGAGCAGATATCCTGCCGTCTGTTAGCCTAGTCGGCTACACCACAGGTCTCTGCATGCCTGGCTGGGAGCTCTCAGCTTTCCAAGTTAAAGTATCTAATTTACCTGACCACAACATCATGCAGCGCAGACATTCACTCACCCATATATCAATGGCTGCCACCTAGTGGGTTACCATGCAGGAGCCAGTGAATTATTCAGGATTCCCCATACCCCACCTCGCATCATGCACCCACACAGG